>NC_056744.1:1065505400-1065552900 GCF_019279795.1 Protopterus annectens | reverse complement strand
TGCCTGTGCACAATTCACTGAAAGCTCACTTCACTGAAAACTCATTTGACTGAAACTCATTTTGTTGAAAGTTATATATGGCCTTTTCTCCACTATAGTGCAATCCTGGAGTTAGTATATAAAGTAAGGGGGGTTGTGGGGGGCACAAGTGAAATGAGCTTTCAGTGAAATGAAGTAGACCCATATATATATATATATATATATATATATATATATATATATATATATATATATATAAAACTCAGTGAGTACATTAAAAAAGTATTACTTTTCAGGTCATATCCAGAAGATTGCTAAAATGCATGTGCATACATTTAAGAAATGTGACAACTTTATTTAACCTCTGTCATTTACTCTGATACACTATAAGTTTTTGTGTAGTCTGGAAGACAATGTTGATGAAGCTGATCATATACAATATGTGCTTATTGCATTATTTTTATATTCCAAACACAAAACACTTTTTTCTTAAAAGTAATAAAAAAAAGTCATTTGTCCTTTGGGAAAAAAATGTCTAACTATAGACACCAGGAAAGCTTTCTATCTAATGAAATCTATGTGAAAACTGTATACTGTGGAGCCAGAAATTCAATTTATTTTTTACTGTAAATAGATTAACTCAGAAACCTGAAAATATACAGTACGTTATATTTCTGAATGTCACTACAGACATGTGAAAGTGTATTATGTATTTCTGTTTCAAAACAGAAAAAGCAAGACTGTTGCTCTGCTGAGTCTAGGCTTGCCACCTTTTCAAATGCCCAAAGAGGGACATTTTTTGTAGAAACTTGACATTTTGCAGGAGAAAACATACCCATGGTCAATGCAAAGGACAGGACGTCTTTTTTTTTTTTGCCAAAATAAAAGCTTATTCTTGTAACATTCGAGTTGAGTATGCTATTTCTTATAGCATTTCGATATTTCAGATGCAAAATAACTGTTTTATGCAACTATTAAAGAAAATTTGGGACATATTTTTGGTCCTCAAATTTCAGGGCATTTGTCATTCTTTATTTATTTATTTATTAAATTTTGCAGGACACAACTGTCCAAAGAGGGACTGCCGCTCACAAAGAATGACAGCTGGTAACCCTAGTTGAGTCAGAAGTCTTACAGTTACAATAAGGAGGGTAACAATGTGATATAGCGTATGCTTTTCATCAGAGTACAATTTTCAAATCAAGGCTTTGTTGCTTCATTTATTAAATTAAAGAATGAAGTCAGTGACTGGATTTGGTGACTTACATGCTTTATTAGTAACAAAACAAAATAGTGTCAGAAATGATCAGACAAGGGACATACTACTGAGATAAGTTGATTTAACATTAAAGTGGGTGGTGTGTGCATATTGAGTGAAGTTACTTCCTGACAGTTAAAATAGTTCACAGAAGAATTTGAAATACTTAAGATTCCATGTAAAATGGAAAAAAATCTAAAGTGAATATACAGAGAGTAGAATGCATCGTGGGGCCTTTTATTGAGCATAAGAAGAAGAAGCATGTCTTTGATAAATTTTTCATGCGGAGTGGTCATAAACATAATAAAAGTAATTGTCCAACACTTATTTAAGTATGCAGAAACTTTGGAAAATAACTTTCACTGCTATTGTTTGTTAAATTAAATAAATAACTTTCCAGCAACTTTAAGAAATGGAATAAAAATGAAGTTGAATCACTTTGAATGGATAAAATGCTTAAGAAATAGTTTGAACCTACTGAATGGATTATCACCATGGTTCATTATATGAAAACTAAATAAAATGTAAACGTTGTCTTGATCTACAACAGCTTAGTAAAGCTATTAAACTAGAACATAATCCACTTCATATAGTCTTCACACCTCACGTGTCCCTCATTTTCATATATATCCCTAACTTAGGCCCCAAAATTTGTTTTGTCTATCCTAAAAATCAATAACCGTTTGTGAAAAGGTAATGAATTATAGTATAAAAATAGTGACATCCATTACATTTACACATGTTTTACTTCATAAAATGTACATCAATTCAAATTTTCTCATTCTGTCAACTTTTTCTTTCAGGGAGTGTGAGTACTGACGTGTGTGTTGGCATTTACAAATGATTCTGGACATAAGGCAAGATCTGATCTCCAATCTATGCTGTCTTCATCTTCATTCCTCCTTCCTCATGCTTCCCCTGTTACTATACTTAATACTGCATGTCTCAGTATCTGAACACACTGTGACCCATGTTCTTGTTCAAAGTGTTTGAATTGTATATCCTTTGTTACTACTCTCCTAGTATTCTGTTCATCCACAGTTACTTAATATTCTGTATTCTAAGGTCTGTAATCATGTATACCCATTTTATATAAAATGTATTTCATAAGCTAATTATTGTTAATGTGTTGTGTTTCACACTTCTACGTGTACAAAAGTACAACATATACATGTAACTACTTTTTTCTAAGGTCTGTAATCATTTATGCCCATTTTATAGCAAAAGTACTTCATTTTAATGTTAATGTGTTGTGTTTTATGCTTCTTTTAGTACAAAAGTACTACATGGACTTGTAGCTACTTTTTCTTCTTTAATTTCCTTTTATTTTCAGTTGTCTGATATTTGTCTGCTTCTGAGTTGATTTACATTCTCAGATTTATTCAAAAATGCTTCTGCTAAACTAAGCAAGGATATCACTTTTTTTGCATGTTTTCAAACTTTCACTATGTTTTGGATCTGATGAGGTCTGCAGATATGTATGCAGACCCATGATTGCAAATCTATACATATAATCATTTACAAGGAGGCCTATACCTTCTACAGACTGATGAATATATAATCTTGGTATTATTCACAGCAAAACTATTCTTTAAGCTACTTACTTTAATATATTGGGCTGGATTCATGAAGGCTGGCACAGAGTCTAAGAGTAGAGTAAGACTCCAGACAGCCAACATGTCTGCCGAGCGATCCAGGATCAGCCGGCATGGGCGTGCATGAGAGCTCTTAAAACGACTCTTGCATGGACAGTGTTAGGATATGCAAATTACCTCATCTGCTGCTGAAAGCTATGCAAATGAGGTAAATTTGCGATCCAGGAAACACTAACCTGTCCGAGTAAGAGTAGTGTTATTTGCAGAAATGTACTCAGTTGTTAATTGAGTACCGTTCTGCAAATAGCAAAATGGAGCTATGACAGCTCCAAATAAAGGATGCATCCAGTTGAGGAAGCATGCCAATGGCCAAATATAAGGCCATTGGCATTATTATGTGCTGCAAAATAATAAAAAACTATTTTTTCCCCTGATCGTCGATGTTTAAGTGTAGCGCAGCGCCGCGCAAACGTGTGGCGCTCTAAAAACCAGAGGAAAACAAAAAGCCTAAAAATGGGCATTTTGTTACATATATTCATCTGCCATGCAGGTGAATGGCAGGCTGAAGACAACATGGCTACTGAGTAGAGGTTGCTAAGGGGGGAAGCTCAGTCTAAGAGATGTAACCAAGCATTAGTAGGCAATCCTATGCAAATGAGTATACGGATAGTGAATCCCAATTTTCCCTGCCATGTGAACCATGTCCCTAGACTGTAAGAATAGGATTAGGGGAGTAACAGAGTAGAAGATAGGTGACATCATGAAGGGGGTATGTTCCAAAGACTGTAAGCTTATTGGAGCAGAGTGGCATGTGTTTGCTGTGAGTTACTCAGGACTGGAAGAGGCGTGTCTACAGTTGTCTGAACTGAAACCCAGAAACTGAAGGTGTACGCCGTGGCTATCACTAAAGTTTCTTGCAAAGATGCTTACACTGTGTGCACGCGTGTGCATACCTGTAAACCCGTCTAAGCCTGTGTGCGCGTGTGTGCACCCGTGTAAACCTGTGTAAGGCTGTCTAAGTCCTTGTGCGCGCATGTGCACCCGACT
Source organism: Protopterus annectens (assembly GCF_019279795.1). Classification (NCBI taxonomy): domain Eukaryota; kingdom Metazoa; phylum Chordata; order Ceratodontiformes; family Protopteridae; genus Protopterus; species Protopterus annectens. The sequence goes on along the minus strand of NC_056744.1, from coordinate 1,065,549,021 downwards.
AAGCCCGTGTAAGCCTGTGTGCGCGCGTCTGCACTCGTGTGCGCGTGTTTGCGCTTGCTTGCGCGTCACTGCCCCCTGTGGAAACAGAAAGGGAAAAGGAAGGAAAAGAAGTAGTAGGAAGTTAACCAAGGAGAACTAGCAGACCAGCCAGGTGAAATCAATCAGAATCAGCCAATTACACTGGCAGTACCCTAGCCCAGCCCAGCCCAGCACTTAAAACTCTGCAAACAACATTCCCCCATGTTTTTTGCAGAAACACTGCAACACTGCAGTCTACAAAGAGAAGTGAAAACTTAAAAAGCTTAACTTAGACAAAAAAATGTTAGGGGCTGCCATTGCTATTATCAGGCAACATGTGCAAGATGCTGAGGGTGGTGCCATTGTGAATGCTGCTGAGCAACCCACAGTGAGGAGATGGAGAAGAGTGTACAGACCCAGGGTAAACTACCAGGGGCTACATGAGCTGGAGATAGTGGAGCGATATAGAGTGGACAGAGACCTCCTGCAGCAAATTGTTGAGCTGTGCAGGCCACACCTCACACACAGAACCAACAGAGGGGAACCCATCCCAGTAGAAACCAAGGTATGTGTTGGCCTAAGAATACTAGCAACGGGTACCTTCCAGAGACCAACTGGTGATATGATGGGGATTTCACAGGCATCAGCATCCAGGGTACTGCACCAGTTCCTGAATGCCATGTCAGCACGTCGGTGATTATGTATATTTCCCCAATTCCCATGAGGTATTGGCCAGCAATATGCATCTCTTCCAGCAAATAGCGGAATACCCTGAGGTAGTGGGTGCAATTGACTGCACGCACATACACATCAAAGCACCAGCCAGTGAGCGGGGTAGGGCCTACATGAACCACAAGGGCTTCCACTCCATCAACTGCCAGGTCGTGTGCGATGCCCAGGGCATAATACTGAATGCGTGTGCTGGCTGCCCTGGAAGCTACCACGATTCCCATATCTGGCATCTGATGCAGCTGTACCAGACATTTGCCAATGGGGACATCCCTGACGGTCACCTAGTGGGGGATGCTGGATATGCACTGGAGCCGTGCCTGATGACACCCATCAGAAATTCACACACACCTGAACAAGAACTCCATAATGAGGCACACGCACAAACACGAAATGTAATCGAGCGTGTGTTTGGGATGCTCAAGTCATGGTTCCGGTGCCTGGACACATCTGGTGGAGCCTTGCAGTACTCACCAACTACATGTACCCAAATTGTCATGGTATGTGCCATGCTACACAATATGATCCTGCGAAAACAGCTGCAGCAGGAACAGCATGGGGCAGGGCCACACAGCCCCCCACCATTGCCAAGGCCTGCACAGGCACAGCGTGACTCGGAGGAGGAACAACCTGAGCCTGCCCCAGTAGGCAGAAGGAGGCATGCCCAGTATGCCTTGGCCATGGCAAAGAGGCAATGCATAGCACATACGCTGGCTCAGTAGGAACCTTGGAAATGATACCTCTCTCTGACTCGCACATAAAATAAAAGGGATGCCTAACTTGACACTACCTGTTTCCAAACATGTATAGGGAGTGTAGTATGTGCATCCAACATAGGCAGCCCTACAGCACCACCTGGGGCATGATTGCCATGTTTTAAGCAATATAAAGCAGTGCTAAGCAGCATTTACCAATATTTAGTATATGTAAACAAAATTGCCTGTGTTAACTAGTGCAATGTTGGGCAACGTTGAGCAATGTTTGGCAAAGTTATGCAAAGTTGAGCAAAGTCAGGTAAACATGCTCATATTTGCTTTACTGTTCATTAAGCAATCTGGTCTGACCAGCATGAAAATAAAAACCAGTGACAGGGCTCGAACCTAGGATACTGTGCAGTACAGTCACAGTACTAAACCACTACGCCATGCTAGCATTTCAGTGGCACTGACACAGCAGGACAATTGTACACTAATGCAAACACAAAGAAATGCTGTATCATGCCCCTAAAGAGGCATATGGGTAACCTCTCCCACAGGCCAATGCAGACAGAGAACATCAGGCTAGGCGGTGTGATGTGGGTTGTGTAGGCTATGAAGTCGCAATCTAATATACGTGACATTGGACACTAGGATTTGTAGCACAGTAGTATGCCTCAAACCAGTACGATAGGCAACAGTACAGACTGAAATGGTGTACCGTACATAGCAGTGCAGGCATAGCAAATGTGTATAAGTGTCAGGTGAAACCTTCATCCTATGTACACCTACAGTAACAATCAGGTGTGCCCCTGGGTAGAAATGTACAAAGAATAACTGTCCCCCCTGTATGTGGAAATGTTGATAAGTTTATGCAAAGTGTCTCATGGAAGCCCTGCAGGCACAGCATGATCCCTGTTGATCTATGACACAAAGGTGAGCCCTGCTGTAAAAATACAACTTGATTTGCAATACACATATAGTATAAATGCCTATACCGGGCATGCTCACACACTCCAACAAATGTAGTGGATTTCATTCAGCATCACACTGAAAGGTCATACTGGGCATGTTCACACACTTAAAGAAACGAAGCAAATGTCAGGCAGCAACATACTGAAAGTTCATACTGGGCATGCTCACACACACAGGCTAAATACAGATGTGATAATAAGGGATCTATGGACAAATGTGGATAGTCATCTCTACTTCCAGAAACACATTCACAAAGTGGTCAGAAAATCATGCCATGTGTTCACCCAAACTGCCAAGATCTGTGCATGTAGGTCAAAGGAGGTTCCCACTACTCAGCGGTCATCAGACCCATCAGAGAGTATCACAACACACTTGCGATGAATCTGACTAGGCATGTTCAGCAGCCAGAAAGACCACTGAAGTACCTTAACAACAGGATTACTGGCCTCAATTAGTTGCCCAATGACACATGACTGAATGTAACTCAATCTGTACTCTGTTGGATACTGTCAATTCAGGAGATCTCTGCCCAACAGACAGGTCCATGTCATGGCTACACTCAGATATGTTCTGAGTTACAGCTCAATGGCACTAAATATACAGACCCAACTGATACTACCAACATCCTGGCAGATAGGATCAGTGTTAACTTTACCCCCCCTCACCCATGAAAGAGCACATCTCTATAATGGAAGACTGCATAGTTGCTGTCATCATGGCTGCACAGGTAAAAAACACTCTCCAAAGCCAGTATTGCAGCAGCCATGGGACCACATAACATCCCAGGCTGTGTAGCATCTACTTCCCTGAAGTAAAATTTAACATGGAAGGTCTGTGGCAACTGAAGTTTCCAGAGGACTGCAAACTAGGAGCCATAATTATAAACACTAAAGATGTGGACATCCTACAAAAGGGCCTCACTGAGACAGATGGCTGTTGTCAAAGCCATGGGCTTTAGCTCAATGCCAAAAGGTGCATTGTCATCCCCTTTGGTAAAAACTCTGTAGCCAAGAACTACAACATAGGTGGTAGTATACTTCATACTGAAAGTGTGACAAGAGACCTTGGGTCACAGGTGGACAGTGGACACAACTGTGATAACCACATTCCCACAGTAGTCAGGAAACCCTCCTATGTGGCACACCTCATCACAAAATGTGTCTCATGCAGAATAGAAGAGGACATAGTTCCCCACTACTCATCACTCACTAGAACTATAATAGAGTACAATGCCACTTCTGCTATGTACCTCACAAGACAACCACAACAACTGGAAAGCCTGCAGCAATACCTCACAAAGAGCATTAGCAGCCTGGAATACATGCCATACACAGACCATCTCAAAATGCTCCATCCGTACTCCCTTGCATATCGCCTACTCAGAGGTGTTCATTGCCTAACATACAAAGCTATGTCAAACACAGAGCTGTTGGACATGCTCCACATAAAACACTCACAATCCCTCTGACCTTCAGACCCAAAACCATGAGTGAAATACAAAAGGAAGGGGTGTACCCATTCACCTTATCGATGCCCACAACTTCAGGTTAGTGGCACTGCATGAGGCCTTGGAGACCATGCAAATGCAACTAACATTGGGCAAAGCTGCTCATCAGATTGTAGCCTGCTACAGATCACGTATCTTGTCTCAGGAACCTCACTCAGTATTCCTGAGAACAGTGGAAAATACAAAAGTCCTGTGAAACACCATTATATGAGGAGATTACAACTACCCAAACACTGAGTGGGAAAATTACTCGTGTACAACGTCCTTTGCCCAATGTTTCCTAGAGTTTCAAAACTCTAACATCCTGGAACAGCTGGTCACCACGCCCACTACAGGTGACAACATACTGGACGTGATCATCACCAACATGGGGTACCAGTGTTCCACAACAGAGATAAACCCCTCGCTGGTAATATCAGATCATAAAGTAATCACAATGGACATACACATCCTGCCCCCCCCCCCATCCAGTCAATAAAACCACTGTGAAGAAATATTCCAAAGCAAACTGCACACTTTCCAAGACCAAAGTGGAACGTTCCAAAGACCTCTTGCTATAGGATAATGGTATACAATCTGCAGAATCATTTACAAGTGCATCCTATGAGCATCTACAGGAATGCATGGAACGAGACAACACAAAGAAATCCAAGATGCACTCTTCCAAAAATAAGACAACAATCAGATGGTTGTTGCCCATAAATAAGCTAGACAACAGAAGGAGGAAACGAACACATGATAGAACAAACTTCAGTAAAGGAAAGGCATCACTGATCATTATTAGGAAGAAACAATGATCGCTCATAAAATAATCCAAGGACTGTTTCTAAAGACAAATAACCAAGGAATGTAAGAATAACAACCACATAGCCTTCAGTAGCTATACCAGACATGTAGGTGTCAACTTCCAAATATGCTGTCAGCTACTGAAAAAGGAAAGAAATACACTGAACCAACTCTCATTGCCCACATCCAAGGGGACAAGTTCAGTGTAAACTCCCCCCATCACCCCCAAATGACCCTGTGTCCATCACAGAAGGATGCTGTGCCTTAGACGTCATGGACATGCAGGTAAAGACAGCCCTCTCCAAAGCTAAGAGCACAGCATTAATGGGACTGGATGGTGTCCCAGGCTGCGTCCCACACTCAGCCCAAAAGGAACTACATGCTCACCTACATCCACTGTCCAGGCTCAAGCGTACCACAGGCTATGTACCCAAAGAATGGCATACACTAACAGTCATCCAGCTCCACAAAGGGGGTGCCACAACAGAACATGGAAACCATTGCCCTATATGTCTACTCAGCCTGGTCTACAAAGCTATTGAGCAAATTGTTATGGAACCCATAAACCGAGACATTGGAGACCTCCAGACACTTTACTCTACACATCTCCGCCTTGTTAAAGGAAGAGCCTGTCTCCTACACATAGTTAACTTATGTCAAACAGTTACCAAGGACATAGATGGAGGTGAAAGTAGTCCACACAGCCCACCTGGACCTCACTAAGGACTTTCTACACCATTCCCCTCTCTGTCATCATGGACAAGCATACCAGCTTGAACATTAACAGCTATGTAACAGGATGGGTGGCCAAGTGGCTCACAGATCAAACACACATATTCAGAGTTGTGGGTGCTATGTCCGACTCTAAGCCAGTCACAAATGACATCCCACAGGTCTTGGTCCTGGGGCCCCACCTGTTCAGTAGATACTGCTCAGAGGTACAGGCAAGCATGGGAGTTGTATGGCTGAACAGGTTTGCAGATGACTGCTAACAGTGGTCCATAATCAACTGTACGGCTGACACAGACATCCTCCAGAAGTGTCTTACAGAGACTGATACCTGGTGTCAAAACAATGCCCTCAAGCTGAATGCCAATGAATGCATAGTCATCCCCTGTGGGTGAAACAATGTGCACACAAATTACCACATAGGTGGTAATCCAGTATGTATGGAGAAAGTCATTATGGCCCTGGGGACAAAGGTAGATAGCAAACTCCCCTTTGATGGTCACATGGCCAAAGTGTTCAGACATTCCTTCTATGTAGCCCACCTAATGTCACCTAATGTAACCAACATTGTATAGTCAGATGATGTCACCATCCTACAAATATACCTGTGGAAAAGAGAACTCACAGTAATGTGCATAGTGCGTCGTGTTAATGCGTACTCCTTTAGTATCGTGAAGTAGTTAGGTAGGGGTTTAAATCCTGCACTTGACAACTGTGTGTGTGGTCTCCTTGGGAAGGAGCAACCTTTTTGGAGAGTAGTAAAACACCTTAAAAGTGGTATACTGATCATTGTCAAGTCTGATGATGTCACCATCATACAAATATACCTGTGGAAAAAAGACTTCCCAGTAACGGGTATAGCACAACGTGTTTATGCGTACTCCTCTAGTATCATGAAGTAACTCGGTAGGGGTTTGAATCCTGTACTTGGCAAGTGTGTGTTGTCTCCTTGGGAAGGAGCAACCTTTTTGGAGAGTAGTAAAACACCTTAAAAGTGGTATACTAATCATTGTCAAGTCTGATGATGTCACCATCATACAAATATACCTGTGGAAAAAAGACTTCCTAGTAATGTGTATAGCACGACGTGTTAATGCATACTCCTCTGGTATCATGAAGTAATTAGGTAGGGGTTTGAATCCTGCCCTTGACAAGTGTGTGTGTTTGTGTGTGGTCTCCTTGGGAAGGAGCGACCTTTTTGGAGAGTAGTAAAACACCTTAAAAGTGGTATACTAATCATTGTCAAGTCTGATGATGTCAACATCATACAAATATACCTGTGGAAAAAAGACTTCCCAGTAATGTGTATAGCACAACGTGTTAATGTGTACTCCTCTGGTATCATGAAGTAGTTAGATAGGGGTTTGAATCCTGCACTTGGTGAGTGTGTGTGACAGTGTTGGTCAATGTGTTGTTGGTTCTGCTTTTACTACCGTATGACATATCAGTAGGCATTGCACATGTGAGGTAGCTGTGAGGCAAATACATATACGTACATGTTACCTCAATTATTGCATGTGTGGGAACCCTGCTTTCTCCAAGAACACAGCTGTCATCTTTGCCAAACTGTGCTGCTGCTTCCCAGACCTTAGGTCACATCTGTATGCTTGTGACAAGGCCAGCCACTGCAGTGATGCCTGGCCTAGGTCATCTGTGTCATGCATACTCATTACGGTTTCTATTGAATTGTGTGAGTGAGGGTTTATGGCCGAGGTATATGCCAGACCTGTTCAAAAGCAGCAAAGTCTGTCAATGATGACTATTCATTATAGGTGTACAACAACCTTTGTGGACATGCATGCAGGCCCCTTATTGCTTATGTGATCCAGCAAGGGATTTCAAAATACCTTAGGGAATGTGATTATCAAAGGAGAGATGACATAACACTAGGTTGCATGTGCACATCGGTATCTGTTCATCTTGTTGATGGCTACTACCTATGTGGTACTGTGGGGATACTATGTTCCGTAAAGGTGGATGACTATGCTTAGTTTAGCCTGTAGCTTTACAGCATGGGTTTGACAACAGGTATCTGTCTGTATGGTACCCTTGTGGAGGATGTGTGTGTCACCTGGAGAATGCAGTATAGGCCACAGTATGCATTAGCACACGTGGGCAGACATATCCCTACTGTGATTGCTTGTACCTAAGAGAGCCATATGCCAAACAGGAGTGGTCTAAGTAATGGGTGCAGGTGAATACCACTGGTTACTGGCATAGTATAGTACATGAAGGACCCAGATGTTGCTGTGTGTCCTACATCTGTGTGTCAGTTGTCAAGACATCACCTAACAATTGGTTATGGTCAGACTGTTGAAGTCATGTATACTACCAGAATGCAAAACAATGACAGATAGTAATAGTATCCCCCACAGCACAGTGTCAAACCATGTCATACACACATGTGTAGTCAGGTTCCGAAATGTGTGTAGTACAATGCATACTGGCCACCAATAGAAACTATGGAGTGTTACTGTGTAATACAGAGCATGTCATCCAGCCCATGTGTCCACTATGTACGTACATGCAGACAGTGCACCTCCACCATTTTCACAACTGTACACCTGCAAATCTATGCTATACACATCCCACACATACTGTCCACTCTCTAACACATGCTGCCAATACTGCACACATCAGCCAAGTGGCACGTGGGCGGACAATATACAATTGGAACTAACACTGGTGTAAACAACACTACAATGACAATCATATCTTTAATGCATCATGCCTGCTGAGCTACCCCTTCCAGCATATCATTACACTCTACTGCTGACAACATATGAACATTGCTATACTGCTATAAAGACACCCTGTGCATCAGCACCATGGTAGCCTATTCCTGCATCAATGTTACAGATGACAGGAGGTGACACAGGTTTCATCATATGCACAGGGTGTGTTGTTGGCTTGCCAGAGGCCTACAGTGATCCATCCAATTGACATGTATGTGCGTGTGTGTGTGTGTGTGTGTGTGTGTGTGTGTGTGTGTGTGTGTGTGTGTGTGTGTGTGTGTGTGTGAGGGGCAAGAATACTGGTATGGGCCAAAGCTGATGTAATGTGTGTGGGTATGTGTTAGCCCTAGGTGTCTGGATTATGTCTGTGTGTGTCTGCATGCACACAGTTCCACCATGTGGCTGCCATATATGGGTATTTGTGGGACAGCCACAGACTGTACCTGTGAGGCTTTACAGATCACCATCTCTGGCCACGGATATGGTATCTGTGCCTGGCAGGGGTGCTACTGACACTATCAGGTACTAAGCCAGACTGGGTACTATCCTCAGAGGTAAATGGATGTACACTGGACCCAGGTCCCTGCTGGGACTGTCCAGAGCCATGTGCACGTGGTCTTCTAGGATGTTCTATGGACAAATAAACAAAAAGACCAATGGTTAGACCACAGCTGAAGATAAAAATGGAATAATCCAAGCCAAGAAATAAATCACTTGCAACTTCACAGCAATGCCCTTTATAAAGCCAAAAATTGTAGCTGAAATGTGGTAGTCAAGGTAGGAAACAGTTCACTTGCAGCTTCACAACAATTGCCCTTTATTAAACAAAAGTAAGCACTTTCGCGATCTAAGTCAGCTGATTGTTTCTTCAGACTCATAAAAACAGTTAAAACATTGGTATTTAAAATATAGTTCAACCAATGAAAACACATATAGAACTATGACATAGACTAATTAAAATTGCATACATCAGTATATCTATTTGCTTTATATTCTACATAAATAAAATAAAATATGCATATAACAAACTTATTTATGTAATAATCCATATTACTTAATGTTTTAGTGGTCTGGATTTTAAGAAAGGTTTCAAGAAAACAGCATTGTTCAATCCAGGGGACCTATCTGCCTGAAGTAATAAAATCCATCTTTGTTCTGCTTCCTCTACCTTATTCCTTATATCACCTCCCCTCTTACTTTTATTTATTATTTCTAAAACCATAAAATTAAAAATATGATTCCTATCTTCTTCTTCCACATGTTTTGCTAAAGCACTTGTGTCTTTTTTATTCCTTATATCTCTGAGGTATTCAAGGATGCATTCCTTTAAACACCTATTGGTTTTGCCTATGTAAAAGGCATGGCATCCAGTGCAAAAGCTAAAATAAACCAAGTTTTGTGTTCTACAGTCAGCATAAAAATCTATATCAATTGTAAATCCTAATATAGGATGTTTATATGTAGATTTATTATATAAATAGTCACATGCTGTACAATTTCTGCAAGGAAAAGTCCCCTGCCTATCTGATTGTATCATTCTTTCATTATTTCTAAATTTATAACAGAGTTGCCTTTTTAAAGATCTCTTATTTCTGAAAGAGAACCTGGGTCTATCTTCTAACAGTTCTCTCAAATCAGGAACTGACAATAAAACATTCCAATTCTTTTCAAAAATATTACAAAACCTTCTGATGTCACTCGAATGTTATAGGAAATCTGACTTTAATATCATAGCCTTCCTTGCTTTTAACGTCTTCTATAGTACTTGAGAAGAGCGGTTTACATCTCCCATCCCTATTTTCAATAGTGTATTTAGAGCTTTCATCTATGTCTTTCTTACTATAGCCTCTATTTAAGAAGTCTTTCTCTAATATAATCATTGTCTTCACAAAGCCTTCATCTGTATTATGTAAGCGGCTTATTCTCATATATTGTCCCTTCACTACATTTTTATGTACAAATGTTGGATGCATGCTAGTCTTATGTAAGATACTATTTCTCCATGTGGATTTTCTATACATCCCTGTTGTAAGTTCATCTAAAGCTGTCTTCTTAACCAAGACATCTAGGAACTCAATAGAGTCCTAGAGTTTCAGCTACAATTTTTGGCTTTATACAGGACATTGCTGTGAAGTTACAAGTGATTTAATTCTTGGCTTGGATTATTCCATTTTTATCTTCAGCTGCGGTCTAACCATTGGTCTTTTTTGTTTATTTGCTTGAGGTGTATACCAGGCGTTTACCCAGCCTTTTGTATTTTTTCATTTATGTTCTATGGACAGCCCACCCCCAACATTGCTGGGGCTGGTACTGGCACTACGGGAGCGGCTGTGGCTTGAGGGACGTCCACAGTGACTGCCAGCTGCTGATGTTGCTGGCATACATCCACGTCGACGACTCAACCGTCCCGCACTGTCCTGACACATGGACATGACATTGCGGAGGACATCTAATGTCTCTCCCCAATGTCTATCAGTGACCTCAGTGTAATTATGGATGGCACCAGCTAGGTCATGGATACTGTCTATTACAGTGGTGTTATGTGCCCTCTGTGCCCTTAGTCCCTGTCTGGTGTACCGTTCCATATGTGCCTGTGCCTCCATGACAGCCTGGAACATGCGTGAGGTTGTAAGACTTGTGGCACGTCTGCTAGTGGCATGATGAGCAGCAGTGCTCTGACAAGAACCCCTGGACATCTGCCTATGTGGTACCCTTCCAGACAGCTGGGTATGGCTGCTGTGTTGGGATGCATGTGCCATGGATACCACACTGTTCTGGCCAATGCTGACTGTATGCTGACCCTCTTCTAAGGGCATTGGTGATGGATGTATTGGCAGTATGACTGTGTGCATGGATGGGGTGGACACTTGTGTACTGTCGATTGATGGCCCAACGACAGACCCTGGCAAACATGCCAGTGCCTCAACACACCTATCATCATTATCACTATTATGCTCAGTGACATCAGTTTCCTTGCTGCATTGAACCAGCCCAAAATCAGCACCTGTGAGAGGAAGACAGGAAACACACTTTACGACCTGTACATGATGTCGGCACACATGCACACATGGACACATGGACACATGCACACATGCACACATGCACACATGAACACATGCACACATGAACACATGAACACATGCACACATGCGCACATGTGCACATGCACGCATGAACGCATGCACACATGAACACATGAACACATGTGCACATGCACACATGCACACATGCATGCATGCACACATGAACACATGCACACATGAACACATGAACACATGAACACATGAACACATGAACACATGCACACATGCACACATGCACACAAATACACTCCTCACTAAAACAGACACACACACACACACACACACACACACACACACACACACACACACAGACACACACCACCAACAATCCCGAACATACTCAATAGCTTGTGATGGTGGGGTACAGTATCTCAAGCCAAACATTTATATCAAACATGACAGCATGCAGGATGTGTGTTGCTCAACACCATGCAGTGTGAGTGTAAACAGCCCTTGCTAATAACAGTATACATGGCTTTGATGCATGTGTGTTTTGTTCAGTGAATGGCCTCACCCTGGAACGCAATGTGTACATGGACACAACATTACTGTGCAGGTATTAAAAGCCCTGCAATGTCCTGTGCACCATCAGTCACAGGTATACATACCATGGCTGGATGTGTATCAGTGTGTCACATAGATATCCATTTCTGATTAGGGCATCTGTGTCTTTAGCAGATAATTGTGGACACAGGTGTAGCACATGCATGCTATGTATACACACAGGATGAGTGGTGCATGTACACCTGATGGAATACCATAGCTCAACATAGCCATTATACAGTGGTTATGGTGAGCGTAGGACATATTGTGGACATGCCAGTGCCAACCATGACATGGCATGCTACCACACAACTGCAACATGAAACATCACACATACACAATGTGTGTCATGTGACCTATACACTCTATAGCATTGCAAGACATATGTGTGTCACTTTCTACAAATGGTAATTGCTATGCATATTGTGTACAGGTGCATATGTCTGCACACACACAACATTGAGGTGCATAACAATTCATGATATGTCTAGTACTGTGGCCACTGTAACTGGATGGGGTGTAGTACCATGAGCCATCATCATGCAGCATCATGTGGTCACTCAAGGCTACTAATGTGTGCCAGACCGGTACATAGCATGCTGTACCTGAACTGCAGTACCATGGCTACATTCACCATTTCACGGCCAGTTGTTACATGGGTTTGTGAGGTGCCCAATAGGGGGCATTGCCTAACATGAATGTGTTATGCATTGAAGAGTGTTGCACAGCCACATGTGAGGCATCTACCCCTCAGGTATATTATGTGTGCTGTGTGGATGAGGCTTGGGACACTGTAGTGTGACTTTACAGCGGGTGTCTGAATATGCCATGTGTAGCATGTTAACGTGTGTTGCGTATGACAAAGTTGTGTATGTTGTGTGCATGTGTATCGATTCTGCCTATCCAATGTCCACTACAGTGTTGCCACAATTGTGTGGGATGATCTATGTATTGTATGTGTTTTAGGCAGCTACCCACGTTACTAGGATGTGCATAGTCTCACAACAAACATGCACAGCATGCATTATGCGTAGGTGTGTTACATGTACATGGCCTACACCTCACCTATGACATGCACATTTAATTAGCAATATTAAAGGTATAACACACTCACCAGCTTGGGTCTGCTGCCTTGCTGTCACACCAGAGGGAGCTAAAAGGATAGCAGACACTTTGTCAGTGGCAACAACTGTGGCATTGCTACTGTGTGTTTGCAATCTTACAGTAGTACAATGGTTGACAGTCACAGGCCTACAGATTATATTCCTAATTATTAGTATTGCACAACACTAGGCACCACATCATCTAACTGCACAGTACAAATCTCACATAAGCATGCTCTACCAATAGAGGTAACAGTATTCTACAGCTATGCCATGTTACCTGCACGCTCCATGTCAACTTGCTGGGTGGCTCCAGCCTCCATGATGATACATGTTACTTGTTGTGGTTGTTGTTGGCCAGGAGCCACCTGGCTCAGGAGCAGCTCCTCCACGCTGGTGAGGGGGGGATGGATGGCTACCCCCCCACACCTGTGGCAAGCTGTTGTCTGTGGATATCAGATGCACGCTGCCGGACATGTCTAATTAAATCACTGCAGTGATGGCGTACCTGCTCATACGTCCAGTTATGCATGCCTATGTCATTTACCCTACGGACAAGATCTTGCCACAGGGCAGTCCACTCATGCTGGTCCTGGCTGGTTCTGGAGAACAGCAGGGCATAGTGCTGCACCAGGCTCGCTGTGATCAGTTCTTCCTCCGCCGTGCTATATGCAGGATTACGATGGTGGGACATTACCCTGGAAGACAATGAAACAGCATGTGTGAGCAAGTCATGTGGCACATGTAACATTCTAAAGTACAGATATCAATTAACTGCCATATATAGCAACCTATTGGCTGTCAGAAGATACACACTTTCAATACCACATATCATTTCTCAACCCACAGATGCCTGACAGTGCCTGGCACACTCGGTATATCAAACCATGTTTTGCACAGCAACAAAGTTAAAACAGTATGTAAGACTATACAACAGTACATGGCACACTGTATGCAACACAATGCACCACCTAGCCACAGGAGGTATATATCATGCTAATGCATCATGAAATATGTAATCCATTGCAATGATTGTAAAGTCCACTGACAGTATTACCAGTATACCACACTAGTCGTTGATGGCAGACCCCTGCCTAACATATGTGCACATTCGTTAATATAGGTGGCATACTGCTGTACTAGACTATACATGTTGCTAGATACGCAGTTATATCCTGTAACACACATATGACCGAGGCCATGGTACAGGCATACCCACACACACATCAGACATACATACCACACACAAAGGTATGGCAACCCAGGTGACCTTTACCTGTGTACCTTACAGTACTGTGTGTCAGTAGTTACCAGACCTTATGCCTGAGGTATGTAATCTGTGAGGACTACAGGGAACACACATAACAGTGGTTCCAATAAATGTGTACATACACCATACTGTGCTGTTTAGGCATACAGCTTCAGGTAGTACTACAGTTCATACAGGAGTTGGATTCACCAGCAGTAACACTCAATAAGCATACATGTACTGCTTTAGCCTACAATGGGACACCCCAGTTGACAACAAGGGACTACGTCAGACCGTATGGCATATTGCTTTTTCTGCCTAGCAATTGCATACACATCTTTTGCTGGGATCACAGCTAGGACACATAATACCATGATAGAAACAGTTTCCCACTAAGCTATCACACATATACCGAACTCTGACACATTCACCAACACATTCACCATCACACTCACTCACTCAACCTCACATAGCAATTATTGCAACAAGTACATGTGGGTGTGTATTACTTCATAGGTAGGTAAGAGGCTATTGGCCCTAAGGCCTATAGAACTCTAGCCATACGCTACCCTGGCCTTTGACACACAGGTAATTACATTTCACGTGGCCCTGTCAAGCAGAGACACAGAGGTGATTGCCTGGGTGTATTCACTATCTCCCATACAATCTCCAGCATTATTTATGATGACTGCTAATTAGGAGCTTTGTTTGCTATGGATAGTTGGTTTGTTCCAGAGTATGGGATGTCTCTGAGATAGGAATCTATCCCTCCAGCATGTGCTGTTTATTGTGGTCAAAGGGTTTGAGTCCCTAGAGCGTGTAGCTCGTAGAGATTGTGATCTGTTTACGTGGAGCATGTCCAACAGATCTGGGTTTGACATAGCTTAGTATGTTAGGCAGAGGTCACCTCTGGGTAGGCGATATATGACACAGTCTAGTTGTGGGTTTGTGGGACGGTCTGCATAGGGCATCTGTTTGACACCGGTATTACTCTTTGTGAGGTATGTCTGTGTCCTTTCCAGTTGCTGTAGATGTCTTGTGAGGTACATACCACATGGGGCATTGTACTCTATACTGGGTTTTATGTGTGTGGAGTAGAGGGGAACACTGACCTATATTTCCCTGGATGACACACCTTTTGTGATGATGTGTGCCATGTAGATGGATTACATGACTAGTGTGGCACTGTGACTATTGAAGGGGAGACTACTGTTCACCTGTGTCCCATGGTCTCTTATCACACCTTTGGTGTTAAGTAGTCTACCACCTATGTGGTAGTTCATGGGTACTGAGTCTTTGCAAGGAGGGATGCCAATGCAGTGTCTACATTGAGCTTGAGTCCATGGCTTTGTCACCAGGCATCCGTTGCAGTAATTATGACCCTGTCTCTCTCTCTCTATATATATATATATGTATATATATATATATATATATATATATATATATATATATATATATATATATATATACACACATACATCTAAACATCCATTGGTGTACATATAGATACACATATAGGCACATATACAGTCCACCTTTCATGGTGGTAATATCATGTATGGGAAGGTTGTGAGGTATACAGTTATGTCATAATATTGCACAGTGTTGTGCGGAATGCATTGAAGGTGTTCTCAGCCCATGTAGCTTTAGCAGGCCTAACTGGCTGCAACACTGCAAACCTGACGAATCATGCTACCCACAGTGTTTAACCACCACATGTCATATACCAGCACTGTATGCTGTCTGGTCTGCCACACACTACAACCTACATAGAAATATGCACATAACAACCTTCAACAACATATATATATATATATATATATATATATATATATATATATATATATATATATATATATATATATATATATATATATATATATATCCACCTTTCGCAAACAGTTGCAGTATGTCCCTCACTCAATGCACATCTACAGATGCTAATATATCTGACACGGACAGATCTCTCTGTATGTGTGTGCCATACACACACAAGGACCACACTGTTGTAAGTCCATGTACCTCACGCCTGACCTGTTGGGCCTTGCTGCAACATGAACAGGTGTCACATGTGAGCACACAGTAATATTAGAGGGTGTACATATAGTTGCTAATGCTGAATTAGCATACTAGCCTGGTACAGCTGTTGCCAATGCTAAGCTGCACGTTAATATGACTATCATGCATTTGTTACTCTGTCACATCCATGTTTGCATAACCGTATGGGCTACTACCCCAAACAGACATTGTACATACTACTGTACAGAACACAGATAACATGGATCAGATGTTTGACATTTAATGCTGAACTACATATGTCACCATCACATCCCACTGCACACAGTTACGCACTCGTTTCTCCATGCCAGTAGTTATGCAGGGCATCTGTGCACTGATACGTACTGCTGCCACATATGGATGATTCAAACTATGTAGAGTACTCTTCATAAACATCTACTACATTCCAGTAAATACATAGCTGTTATATACCTTTCCTTTGTATGTGTTCGTATTTGTTGTTGTATATCCTGAATTCAGTTTTCAAGGTATATTTGTTTCTCAATATACATTTTCTTTTCAATATATCATTTACTTTTCAAGATATTTTTTTTCAATAGATTTTTATTTCAAAATATATTTCTTTTCAATATATTTTTTATTTCAATATATTTTTTCAATATATTTTCTTTCAATATATTTTTTTCAATATATTTCTTTTTCAATATATTTTTCCAATTTTTTTTCAATATATTTTTCTTTCAATATATTTTTTTTCAATTTTTTTTTTCAATATTTTTTTTTGCAATATATTTTTTGCAATATTTTTTTCAACATATTTTTTTCAATATATTTTGTTTTCAATATTTCTTTTTCAATATAATTTTTTTTGTCAGTGTATTAATTTGTTTTCAATATATTCTTTTTGTTATCTTTTTTTACATTACATCACTTTTTCTTTCAAAATATTTTCTTTGGATCCTTTTTCTTTATCTCTGCTGCAGCTGTTGTCTGCCTCTGTGTGTGTGTCTCTCTCTCTCTCTCTCTCTCTCTCTCCGTACCTGCAATGGAATGATTGCATGTGTGGACAGCAAGTACAGACTGCTTTTATAGGTATCTGCACATGTGCATGTGATGGCCTCTGTACCAATTGGTGGCCACCATTTGGCAATTGCATGCAGCCTGCTGTGTGGTACTTGCAGTACTCACTGTCATAGCAACCCAATGCTATAAATTGCTAAGTCAAGTAGGCATAGCCCTTTCAGATTTCCAAAGCGGGACCATGCTTGTTTGCTGTGGACACTGTTGTGTAAGTCAGAAGGTTGGTATACTTCTTCTAACTGTTGCTAGGGGTGTAGCCAGTTATTTGTATGTTGTACTCAGACCTGAATGTTGCCACTTCCAGTACACAGTTGACAGTGTAGAATTGTACTCACCCCTAGAAATGCTAACACAAGATACATGGGAGTATGGAGTTTCTTTTCAACTTATACAATTAGCTGCCATACATATGTAGTTATTGAGATGTTTTCATTTGGCACATGAACTGTTTGGGAACTGCTATACTGTGGATATTAATGTATTCACTTCTGCGCAGTTTGTGCTTTTTATTTTGTTGACATTATCACAGGATGCTCATGAAAACTGGACAATTCCAGTACTGAGTATGCCTACCTACATCCTTGCTCTACCTTGAACACACTGGTATTTTGTACATTTGGGTGAGGATTGTCCTGCTATGATACTGTGTGGGGGTTGTAAAGTGCTGCTGTAACATTATTTACTGCTAGAATGTCTGGTTCTGTTATCACGGTCATGTAATGCAATTCCACAACAACTGCTGGTAAAGTTCCACAGAACAGGTTTTGTGTTATGGCATTTCTATCTTTCCTTTACATTCACACATTCTTCATAGTTTCATAGTTTCATAGTAGTGTACTAGGCTATCTGCCCGGGGGCATTTATAAGCCTAGCCAACAGTGATGTGGCTTTACACCACCCCATACTATATAGTTGCGCCTCTCTAGTAGTGACACATGTGGGACCCCATTATTTAGTAAACTATACCTCTGTCTAGTAGTGACACTGAGGTGATTCCCGGGGTAAACTTGCGATCTCCCATCCATGCATCGAGATTTTTCTTGAACAGTGCCAATGAAGGGCTCTGTCTCACATGAACAGGGATTTTGTTCCAGAGTATGGGTAACCTCTGTGTTATGAATCTATCCCTCCAGCATGTCCTATTCAAATTTGTGCAGAGGTTGAAATCTTTAGCTCGTGTGGTTCTGGTGGATTTGGATTTTTGAGATGGAGCATGTCCATCAATTCCTGGTTGGACATGGCCCTGTATGTTAGGCACAAATCACCTCTGAGCAGGCGGTATGCTACTGAATAGAGCTGGAGTTTCTTTAATCTAGCTGGATAAGGCACATGTTTGAGACCTATGATCCTCTTGGTGAGGTACTTCTGGGGTCTCTCCAGTTGCTGCATGTGCCGGGTGAGATACATCCCAAATGGAGCATTATATTCAATCATGGGCCTGACAAGGGAGGAATATAGAGGTACAATGACCTCCTTTGATCTGGATGAGAATCCCTTCATGATGAGATGGGCAAGGTAGAATGTCTTTCTGACCACTTTGGCAACATGGTTGTCAAAGGAGAGGTCACTGTCAACTTGAGTCCCCAGGTCTCTGATTACTTCTTCCGTATTAAGTGGGTTATTGTCTACGTGATAATTTGTGGGTACTTTGTTTTTCCCAAAGGGGATGACTATACATTTTTTGGCGTTAAGTTTGAGGCCATGATTCCAGCACCAGTTGTCCGTTTCAGTGAGACCTTTCTGTAGGATGTGTGTGTCAGCGGGTGAATCAACTATGGCACCCAGTTTGCAGTCATCTGCAAACTTTGTCAGCCATAATCCTTCCATATTTGCTTTCACATCTGAGAAGTAAATGCCGAATAGGAGTGGACCCAAGACTGAGCCCTGTGGGACACCACTTGTGACTGGTTTTGAGTCTGACATGGCTCCAGCAATTTTAACCTTATGGGTTCTGTTTTTAGCCAGTTTGCTACCCATCTTGTGACATATGGATTTACATTTAGGCTGCTGAGCTTGTCAATGATGCCAGAGTGTGGTATCGTGTCAAAGGCCTTAGCCAAGTCCAAGTAGGCAGTGTGGACAGCCTTGCCCTCATCGATGGCACTAGTGACTGTCTCAAGAAGTCAACCAGGTTTAAGAGGCAGGATCTGCCTTTACAAACCGAACTGTGTGGGATCAAGGGTCTGCAGATCCCCAATGTCGCCATTTATGAGTTCCATGATGATTCTTTCCATAGCCTTACAGACCAGGCTGGTCAAACTTATGGGGCGGTAGTTACCAGGATCAGTAGAATTTCCCCCTTTGTGGAGTGGGACCACTGTTGCTGTGCGCCAGTGTTCAGGTACATATCCTGTAGTGAGGCTAAGATTGAATAGAGTTCTTAGGGGCGGGTTTAGTTCATCTTGAAGTTCACGTAACACGCAACCCGGGATACCATCGGGTCCCATAGATGCTGTGTTTTTTGCCTTGTTGAGTGCTGATTTCACCTGTGTGTCTGTGATGACAGGTAGGTTACATTCTGCAGGGATAATTACTTCATCTTTAGGGGGTGAGGGAGGGGAGAAATTTGCACTGAACCTATCTGCCAGAATGTTGGCAATGTCAGTAGGGTCAGTGAATTTTTTGTCATTGTGTACTAGCTCAGAGCATATCTGAGAATTTCCTCCCAAGGTTCTGACATAATTGAAGAAGGCCTTGTGATTGTCTTTGGTATCCTTGGCAATCTTTTTCTCAAAGTTTGCTTTAGATGTTTTTATGAGAGAACGTAGTTTTTTACTTGTGCTGATCAGGGAAGCCTTTCCCTTGTGGGATTTGGCTTTGTCCTGCAGTAGCTTCCTTCTTTTGTTGTACAGTTTGTTTATAGCCGGGGTCCACCAAACCAGGCGTTTTCCCTTGGTGGAGAGGGTCTTGGTTTTAGTTGGGATTGCTTGATCCATGCATTCTTGGAGATGTCAGCATTTTGGGATGTGGTTTCCATAAACCCAGTAGGCTTAAAGGATATCATTTCTGACTTGAGGAGCACAAAGTCAGCTTTTGAAAAGTTTTTCACTGTAGTCTTTTGTTCTGGGGGTGGGGGTGGGATATGTACATCCAACGTGATTAGTTTATGATCAGATCTTACTAGTGAGGAGTTTATATCCGGTGCGGAGCATTTGGACCCCATGTTTGTGATAATCAGGTCAAGTATATTATCTCTCCTCATAGGAGAAGTGACCAGTTGCTCCATAGCATTTGAGTTTATGAATTCCAGGAATCTTTGGGCTAGGGTGTTAGGGCTAGAATAGTGGGCCCAGTCTATGTTGGGGTAGTTGAAGTCACCCAATATGATGGTGTTTGGTGTGACATTCATATCCTCCAGTGTTTTCAGGAATGCTTGATGGGATTCCTGGGATTGGGAGGGAGTTCTATAACATGCGACCAGTTGTATGGCAGTTTTGCCTATGGTGAGTAAAACTTGTATGGTTTCTGATGCTTCATGGGTAGCCACCAATCGAGAGGTGTAGGTGTCCTTTATGAAAATGGACACCCCTCCTTTGTGGTTCGCCTGGAACTTGAGGTCAAACGCATGATATGAGGTATAGCCTGGTAGCGCTGGAGTGCTCTCAGGAGCCTTGAACCAGGTTTCGGTTACTGCACAGACATCGATGTTCTCCATACTGAGAAGTGCTTCGAGTTCCTGCATCTTGAGATTTAGACTTCTGGCATTGAGCAGCATTACCCTTAATTTTTTCCATTTTGTTTTTATGGAGGTTGATTTGTCCTTTGAGCATTGCCTAAAAAGGCACTATGGGGTGGCAAGAGCCTTGGCCAGTATCCGAAGCCCAGTGGTGACAGGTGCAAGCCATCCCTTCATGGCAACGTGGCTTGTCCAGCATATCATCCCAGGCTGACAGACATTGGATCCCCTAGAATGACACCAGTGATTAAGCCAATTGTTAAAACTGATCATTTTGTCTTTGTACTGAGGCATCATTCTTGGTGAAGGCAGGATGCTGCTCAGGGTCAGGGTCATACCAGTCTGGGCTACATAATCGGAGAGCTCCTCAATGTCTCTTTTCATGTAGTCCAGGGAGTACGTCTCAGGTCATTCACACCGCATGGACAATGACTGAATCATACTTGTACTTGCTTTGGAGTGACCTGAGTGCGTGTGTAATGTGGCGGATCCTAGCCCCCGATAGGCAGCTCACCGCTACCCTCTCCTTATTCAGCCTGGTAAGTGGAACATCGGTGTGTCTGACTATAGAGTCACCTATTACTAATGTCTCTGGCATAGTATTTTGCCTTAGGGGCTGTGATTGTGCGACACACCTGTTGCTTGAGGTATGTGTTGTAGGTGTTGCTTTGTGGGGTGTATTTCTGGGTGTCTACTTTGGAGGCCTCTGTTGTTTTGGTAAGTTTTTATAAGAGCCTCCGAGTATGTCTTTGTGTTTTATGTGTTTGGTTTGCATTAGTGGTGGTTTTATGTGTGACTGGTTTTGCTTTGGGTGTGGGTACCATCTCCTCCTGACTGGTCTTGCCAGTCCTGAGTTGAGAGAGTTCAGCCTCCAGTCTGGCTATATAGTTGCATCTCTCACAAGTATATGTGTTAGTAGGAAGGAGGAGAGGGTTGTCTGTGTACATGAGACAATTGTAACATTGTCTTAAGATTCCCAGATTAACCAGCTGAACAAGAGAGGATGCTAGTGGTCTACCACTCGACATACTAGAATATTATAAGGAGTGTTGTGCCTTTAAGGGAAGTGGGTATTCACAGGGGTAGTGGATGCCTGTAGTGCTTACTTTAGGTAAGAGTGCTTGTTTTATTATGAGTGCTTGCTAAGGATAGAAGTTCCGAAAACAAGTGCTAATATATACAGCTAAGTAGACTGAGTAGAGCTTCTAAGGGAAAAATTGAAGAGCAGACTTGGCGGAGACAGAAATAGTTTAAACCTGTATAAAATAGTTTACACCTGTATAACCGCTGCTGCGCTAGGCGCCTCATCACAAAAATGCTAAAACGCCCTGAGGCGGATTTTTATACAGGGAACTTGAAAAGAGCTAGAAATGGTCCAAGGCAACCAATGAATTACAGCTCAAGTGCTGAGGTCACTTCCCCCAGGGACAGATAGGCTGTTCAAGGCTCCCCACTCCCACTGGTGAGCTCAGAAACTTCCTTCTATCCAAGTAAGGCAATGGCCAACACAGGAACTACACACAGCCCAGAATACAGCAAAGCCTGTATACTGGTCTTAACTAGTCGAGCAAAGGCGGGAAAACAAGGAGTATTTTTTTTTGTTTTTTGTTTTTTTTAGAAAAGATCACAGAAATGCAGTTAGGCAAACAGTAAAATCGATTTACACAGGCCAGCACACTTTAGTGAGCAGCCTCAGCAATTAAATTAGCAAAAAAACAGTATTATTCGACCAGAGTCGACCAAAATGCTACTTTTAAGTGCAGATACTTTAGAATTCAGCAGATAGACACAAAAACAGTTATATCTTATTAAATGAAAGCCAGAGAGGACAATGCAGATAAAAAGCCAAAGAATACTTAAATCAGGAAAGTGGTCGCTTCTTTCAGTTCTCTGTTGCCAGGACCCCTCTGCAGGACCACGTGGAGCTCTGCTTGGGTATATAGCCAAAAAAAACGCCCTGAGGCGGATTTTTATACAGGGAACTTGAAAAGAGCTAGAAATGGTCCAAGGCAGCCAATGAATTACAGCTCAAGTGCTGAGGTCACTTCCCCCAGGGACAGATAGGCTGTTCAAGGCTCCCCACTCCCACTGGTGAGCTCAGAAACTTCCTTCTATCCAAGTAAGGCAATTCTGATGCATGATATATATATTTCAGCAACATCCTGCTGTATATCTACTGTGGACTAGTGGTACTTCATGCAGTCTAGTGTGTCCAAGGTTCGAGACTGACAGTGGTGTTTTATTTTGCTGCTGAGCAGAGCAAGGCGCCTCATATGCAGGGTGACTAAGGCACGTTTAAGCAGTTGTAAGTGGGTTTGCACAGGTTTGCGTGACGCTTAGTAATACTTAGCTAAGCTCACACATGCACACACTCACTCAAACCTGCTTACTACTGCTTTAAAGTGCTTACTCCAGCTAACCCCCGCGCTCATTTCTTTGAAAGAAAAGAAAATGGGGAGATAGGAAAGTGGTGAAAAAGTGTCACAAAGAGGGAAAGACAGTAGGGAAAACAGCTCGGGATGTGCAGGACGGGTGTAGGGAAGGTCCATAGCTGCCCATTTCTTTAACAGCAACAGCTGTGCATATACTAGTAATTTGGAGGGAAATTTGAAACCTTCCACCCCTGAGAGAGGGGTGAGGACAACGAAGTATGTTGTACTGCCAATTAAATTTCAATTTCTGTGTCCAGCGGACATTTGTGCAAAATCGGCAGCTATGTATGGGGCGTAATTTTTTTGTGGGAGCAGATTGCCCATTTTATTTTTTTTAGGTGAGAGTGAAATGTGGGGTAGGGGAAGTAGGTATGTTTTGGGAGCTAGGCTGGGGAGGTAAACAGACAAGACAAACAAGATGCATACAGGGGCGGAATATGACACATGGGGTGGGTGAACACCATTGACGGGGAAGGATGTTTGGAAATCGCAAGCCCATGAGACAACAGATGGCAACAGTGGAACTGAGATCCCCACCCATGGGCAGTCACCACTGCACCTTCACAGCCTGGAGGGTGGCTGTGCTGGGGGCTGCGTAGGAGTGGCAGGCTCACTCGTGAGTCGTGCCACTCTTGCCTCGAGCTGGCGTAGGAGATCAGTGACTGAATTCTGGAGCTCCTTACGCACCACAGCCCAGACTGTTTGGAGGGTGACAGGTGGCCCCCCTCCGGCCACGCTTGCATGGGGCAATGAGCCCCGTCCCCTGCAGAACTTCCACCCGAAGGTGGCACAGAGCCAATGGAGGAGGAGGTCCCGGGCTGGGCACTGGACCTGCTGGTGCCAGGTGCCATCGCCAGCTGAGGTGGGACAGGTGGGTCCGCTGGGACCGGCCTTCCCATATGTTCTGTTTTTAGGTGAATTTAATGACAATATAGCCAACAGCATTCCAAATTAGTTGTAACAGCATGCAGTAATATTCCCATTAACCCAACACACCAGAGTTCCAACAGTTGAACAGCAGGCATAACGCATGCATATATAGAACAACAGTGGACATTCCAACAGCATGCAGGAATGATTGGTGGCAACAGGCCACCAAGATTGTGGTGTTTGAACAGCGCACATGCATCAAAGTAAATGCATATATTTATAAACCAATAGGACATATGTCCCAACAAATGTTTTGAGATTACACATACCCATTGAGGTGTGGAATTGTATTGTTTATGCACATACAGTAGGGTGTAAAAAGATACCTCCATTAACAACTTATATGAACTTATAGTTTACACTACATTCCTATTGACTGCAGGTATATATCCCCTACATGTATTATTACACTAGGCAATGTCCATTATGTTGTGGGATGTGTTTTGCTAGTTCCTTATGTACCTGACCTGTATCTAATATACAAACTGTCCAGGATGCAGATGTTACTGCTACATATTTATATATTTTATTTATATTCATATGTCTACATATCTGGATGTGTTCAGGTGACATTATCAGTTATATTTTAACAGCCCCCTACATTTCTAGCAGTACACTGACATTTCCGGTGCACACAATTACAAGCTACTCATGTGCCAGATTTACCTGTACATGCCAGCCTTGAAACTACAGTTGAGGAGTGTATATATGCTTAAGAGATACTGACACTCCCTTCGTCCTCTTTCTATGGGCCTACCCAAGTGTGGGTTGACAGCGCTTAATACAACACTACTATTTCTATACTGCAAGAGTACATCAACATTTCAAAGAAAGTGACACGGACACACTACAGGAGTTATACCATTATTAATTACATTACACACTTTTCTAGTGGCTCTCTCATTTATTTGTTATTACAGTGCATGCAGACATCTTATTCAAGATGTATTATATCTTCATTTATGGTTTACAACACTCTTTTTCAGGCTCTCTCACTTATTCTATGTAACAATATATGCAGAGAAATAATTCAGGACTTATTATACCTTAATTAATGGGTTACAACACTCTTTTTCAGGCTCTCTCACTTAGTTTACATAACAGTACATGCAGATATGTTATTCAAGCCTTATTATACCTTTATTATTGGGCTAAGACACTTTTAGTCAGGCTCTCTCACTTATTTTATATAACAGTACATGCAGAAAAATTACTAACCTGCCTGGTGGCACAGTCTTAGCAGGCTATCTGCATAAGCTTGCTGATTCGCAGCACGGACACCTGCAGCTGTGAAGTAAATGAAGTGATATTGAGACATATACCTATCCATACTATCGACTACACTAGCAATTTTTACATACTTCAGTCCATGGCTACCTACACAGTTGTGGGGCATTTTGCGTCCCACGGGCCTCCTGTATCCATTGGTTCAGTTGGTCCTGCTTGCATCTCTTCAAGTCTGCATGGTGATGTCTAACCTGCTCACTAGTCCGAGGGATGCCTGTGACACTGGTGAGTTCATGTGCTAGACGGTTCCAGGCCTCCGCTTTGTATTCCATGCCCTGGAACTGGCCCTGCAGGAGTCTAGCATCATGATGATGGATGAGGAGCCAAACCATCACTTTTGACTCCTCAATGCCCCACCGTTCCGCTCGGAAGTGAGAGCCCTCTCTGACACCAGCCATTGCTGCCTGCAGATGGGAGCTACAACCAGTTATGCTGAGTATTCCCACCTATGGAGCTTAAATATGCCTCATTTCCCGCACTTATTTGCGATTGGCCGGATTTGAAAGTTCTCAGCTGAGTGCACACCTACTTAGCACTGGGTAAACTTTGATTCATATGTATATGTGTGTTGACAGTCCATGAACATCAAATGCTGTCATGGCTTAGTGGATCAGTACTGTGATTATGGTGCACACTATCCCAGGTTCGAGACCTGTCATTGCTTTTTTATTTTACTACTGGCCTGATCGGTAGGGGGTGTGGCTGTGTTTAGCTGACTTTGCTCAACTTTGCCCAACATTGCTTTACATTTACAGACGTTGCCCGATGTTGCGCTAGTTAGCGCGGTGCACAGCTTCGCGCAAACATGTTTGATTTGCGCTAGTTGGAGCGATGCGCAGCTCCGCGCAAAGCTATTGCGCTAGTTAAACCAGTGCTTAGCTATGGGCAATTATTCTTAAATGTGCATAATACTGGTAAACATTGCTTAGCAATGCTTCACATTGCTTAAGATAGGTTACTTATGCATTCATTAGTATGCATGTCCGTTTCACCTTCTTATATATATTTAGAATATCGTTCACTACTACATAGGCCATTTCAATGCATTTTAATAAAATTTAAAAGGTAAATGTCAGGAATTATTTTTATGCAGGGATTTCCTACAGAAAATGGAAAGGGGAGTGGTGGGACTTGAACCAGGAATGCCTCCTCTTTGTGCGAAGGCTCTACCACTACACTATTACTATTTGGCTTAATTTGCATATAAGTGGTTTATTATCCTCTTCGATGTCTAAACTGCTAACTGTAGCTAAGCAATGGGCACACCCACGCACACACGCGCAAATACAGGCAGCTATATCGTGAATAATAAAAAAAATTGTTTTACATTTTATTTCATTTGTACAGGGCTTTTGAATGTGGGGGGTGTAGTGTTGGGGGTATATACATTTGAGCGGACTCGCTCATATCTGCTGACATTTGCAGATTTAGGCACTTGCAGGGGCGTGGATATTTGGACTGCTCTGCAGTCTGACACGTCCCCTGAACTCCTACACACTCCGTGTTAGCCTGGGAGTTGAGTCAGCATGCCCTCATGCATATGTATGACGCACTGATGTCATACTCTTAGACGGCAGTCTCCGAGTAGGACTTTGTTCATCTTACACGGAGGATTACTGAATCCCCCCCATGTCTATTAATTTCAAGTAAAAGTATGTCTTCAACAAAGGTATGCAGTCCTTCAATCAGTTGTGTATACATTTGGTCAGGTATTGCTTTTAAAAACTGTTAACTGTTTACATTTTGATAAAATGTCATATATACAGTTATACAACACCTAAACCTAGTCAAAATATAATTTGTTTACCCATACTTCCATGTTCCTGATTCAGCCAGTAGTTTCATATGTTCTAATCGCAAATACACATATTTATGGAATATTTTTACCCCAACACCCAACATGTATGCAACTGTACTTTTATTGTGAAAGAGAGACAGTTTTGCAGCCTTCTCAATTTATTTTCAGTGATTGGATTGTAGTTCTTGTAGAACCAGTGCAAGTTTTTGAATTTGTAAATTCAATTACATGAACCACTTAAGTAATCTGATCTATATCAGAGCTTTTTCAACTACTACCCATGCTAGAAGCAATGAGGAATACATCATTAATGTGAACAATTTAATGTAACCAATTATCAAAATGTTATTATAAGATAAGAGGAAATTAAGCCAAAGGAAACACATGCATGCATGCATGAGAGAAATATGCAAAATGACACATAGAAAGTCACTAGAGATCAGGAATGAACATACCTTGGGGCTGTAGGCTGCTACAATTACTTAATCATATGTTTGCTCATGCCCATTTGATCAGGAATAAGTAATTCTATCTAATGTATTTCATATGGTCAACCCAGTATTTGTCATAGTGATGTGGTTGTATGAGTAATGCATGCTAGTGTGTATAGTCTTGCCTTGTGTCTTGAGTCCTGCTAGGGCTTTATGTAATTCACAGTAGTAGTCAGATTAATTGTGGAATAATTATTTGTTGTTCTCTGGGCCTGGACATGATGATTGGGGTGGTTGAGGACTCTGCAATCTTTGAGCATGTCCAAGTAGAAGGAATGAATTGCAGATTACTCCTTGTGTGCCATCTACCAGAATCAGAGAAACCTCCATAGATAGAGGATCTTGATTATGAGACAGGCACCAGACAGGAAATTACATCCATTTGGACATATAAGATTTCCTGGTAGTGAGTTTCCTGGCCTCCTGAAGGACCCAGAGCACATCCTCAGAAAAGAGGTGCCTCAAAGGGATTAAAAACCATATCATCCACAGCATCAATTAAAGAGTGAACAAGTGAGAATAGACAAAAAGATCCTTTGTCTTGAGTAAGAACATCTACCTTGTGATGTAAATTGTGGTGATTGTCCTTGGTCAGGTGAGAAAGAAGGGGGAACCAATGCTGCCTGGGCAAAATTTGAGTCACTAGCAAGATTTTGAGAGAGTTCTGCCTGCTCTTGTGCAGGACTCATGGTAACAGAGGAAGAGGAGGGAAGGCCTACAAAAACATCCCGTTCCAAAAAAAATGCAAGGTTTCCCGTTTCCAAGCCAGAGTACATTGGACTATGGAACAGAATAGAGGAAGTTGGCTATTCAGAGTGGAGGCAAAAAGATCTACCTGAGGAATAATCCACCAATTGGCAATGTCTAGAAATACACCTATGTGAAGCATCCATTCGTGAGCTTGTGTGCTGGACCTGTTTAAGGAGTCTACCTCTAGATTGTGCTCAAAGGGAATGTAAACTGCCATAAGAGTCACATAATACTGGACAGCTAGATCTCAGACCCGAACAGCTAGTCTGCAAAGAAGAGAGAACCTTTTTCCCCCTTGCTTGATGACATACCACATCAGTGTGGTATTCTGCATGAAAACTTTGAGAGGCCCAGGATGAAAGAGAAAATGAAAAGCCTGAACAGCCAGAAGAAGAGCCTTCATCTCCTTTATAATGATGTGGTCTGACCTCTGATGAGGAAGCCAGAGATCTTGAACCTTGGGGGGGGGCACAGGAGGCATCCCACCACCTGTCTGAGGTGACTGTAAAGAGCTCATGAGTTGGAATAGCAGCTTGAAAATGAAGCCACGGATTGAGTGAACATCAACGAATCCAACACAGAAGCTCGAGCCTGAGACAGTGAAGGAAAGGTACCACAAAGTCCAGGGGATGACAGTGTTGAAGCCACATTGACTTGAGGAACCACTGAGCTGTTCTCATATGGAGCCTGGCAAGAGGGAGCATGGGAATGGTGGTAGCCATGAACCCCAGGACCCTGAGAAATTCCCTGACCATGACAGACACCAGAGGAAGAAGGGGCTGAAAAAAGGCAATTAGATAAAGAGCCTTGGGGTCAGGCACAGATGGAAGTGGGGAAACTGTTTGAAGTCTGCAGCTGAGGAAACTATGTTCCTGGGAAGACATCAGAACTGATTTCTGGAAGTTTATGGTGAACCCCAGACTCTGTAATAGGGAATATGTAAACCTGAGATTCTGAAGCAGAGTGCTAGGTGAAGAAGCTTGAATAATCAGATCATCCAGACAGGGAAAGATCTGAATACCTTGAATCATGCATAAAGCAATAAGCGTGGCATTTGTTGAATATCCTTGGGGTAGTAAAGAGGCCAAAGGGCAAAGCAGAGAATGAAAATCAAGGAAGAGACAGAGAAATGTAAACATTTCCTGAAGAAAGGATGGATGGGGATGTGAAGTTAGGCATTCTTTAGATCCAGAGATACCAGAAAGGAATAGGGTAGAAGAAGAGGTAATAAAGTCTGCATAGATAGCATCCAAAAGTAAGGAATCTTGAGAAAGGTATTCAGCTGGGAAAGATCCAGATTTGGTCTACAAGTGCTCTCCTTTCATGGGAACAGAAACATTCTGTAGTAATATCCCTTCCTTACCTGAGCAATCCAGTTCCTAGGCAGGCCTCTTGAGTGGAGTTTAAGACCAGCAGGGAGCAGGCACAGAGACCTCTCGAGGTAGCTTCAAGGCCATCAAAGCATTAAGTACTCCCTGAGTGATATCCTGCCATTCATGTTGTGGAACCTTAACAGGGAAATATGCTTTATTTTTTTGTTCCTTCTTCTGTGAAACATCCACACAAAACACCCTCAGAGGGTCAGGCTCCTGGCAAGATTCAATAATGGTTATAGCAATCTCCCCCTAACTAAGATCTGGGGAATCCCCCTCATTCCTTTGGATATAATCTGCCAACATCACAGATGTTTGAAAAGCCTCTGATGACATGCAAGAAGCCAGATCCATGCTGGCCTCTGATGAGGATGTGGCACAGGAATCCAAAGCAACCAGTGCATGGTCCTCCAGGCTTTTATCAGCCTCAAGAAAGATGTCTGGGGGAGGTTGGACAGCAGCTGGATTAGACTTAACTTTTTGGCCTTCTTCTTGACAAACAGCTGCCCTCAGGATGAGATGATTCCACCATAGAACCTTGAGCCAACAACTTAAGATAATGGTTCTCCGGGTAGATAGACAAGGAGGATAGACAACTATAAAGGATCTTAGGAACAAATGCCTGGATGACAGAGTAGAGCATATGGTCATGGGAGGCACTCAAACAGA
This sequence comes from Protopterus annectens, assembly GCF_019279795.1. Classification (NCBI taxonomy): domain Eukaryota; kingdom Metazoa; phylum Chordata; order Ceratodontiformes; family Protopteridae; genus Protopterus; species Protopterus annectens. Next base: position 1,065,518,364 of record NC_056744.1, on the reverse strand, counting down.
AGACACACTAGTCATGGTAGACTTTATGGAGAATCTGCCTCACACACTGAAGTTTTCTCTTTCTGGATAACATGAACAGAATAGCCACAAAAAATTAGAGAAAGAGAAGAAACCTCAATGAGGCACTTATTTTTAAACACAACTTGGTAACCAGCACGGCAGAAGGGCTTTCAGACTGACATTCAACAATAGCATTGGGACTGGTGACAAAGAAATTCTGAGTGCATGCATCCATGCATCACTTTTATGCTCTGTAACTTGTGTAGGGAGCATATGTGTGAGGTACGATGCCTATAAGAACTAAAGGCTTTAGAATACTAGCCAGACATTTGGCTATCCTTGGCAGGAGATACCTTAGGTAAAGAATACTGCAACACTGATATGGAAGGACATCAGTTTTATATGTTAAAGCACAATGCTGCAAATGAGGTATATTCTGTATACAGGAACTTGACAGGAAAATCTGTACCTGCATACTAAGTCTTTTTCAGAATGTCTCTTAAATAGACTAAAGTCTCATAGAATACTTCTGAAAATATATACTTGTCCTTAATGCATCCTACTCAGTTAAGAAGAAGTGGTTAAACCAAGAAATAAAAAAAATACACAATACTATGTTATTTAGCATAAACAACAATAAAGAATTTAAAATCTCACCTGTGTGTAATCAGCTGATACTGCCTATTAAGTGAATAAAACTTAGTGATTACCAGACCAAAGACAAGCATGCTGGCATGTGCTGTGAATGTTCCTTCAAGTAAAAACATCTGTACTTTATAATTAGGGAATGTCACCTTTTTTCTGAATCCAACATGTTGGCATGAGAACTAACAACATGATTCTTATTGCCACATAGAAGAAGGAAAAACTCCAAAGCATGGACTAATCATTTGACTGACAGAAGTCATGGTTTTAGCTGCAACATCTGAAGATGAGTAGCAATGACATACATCAGACTGGCAATGGAGGCAGAAAAGTCAATGTGGTTAATTACTCAGTGAGTCTCTGTCATAGAGTGGTAAAGTCCTGATTATGGTCCAGGTGGCTGAGGTTCACTTAGCTGCTCTGTCATCTGAAGCATGGCAGGGAAAAGATGGGTATGCCAATCCTGAGGGAAGGGCACGAGCATGGATACTCCTTACATTAGATCTCTATTGGAGGTCAAGGATATGCCAAAGTGGCATTGTCCTAAAGTGGGCATAGGTAAGAGACATGGTTGTGGAAGCAGGGACAATGCATTGCACATCTCCATTACACTTCTGCCCACTGGATGTGTACAGTAATGCACAGAAGAGACAGGAAGTTAGGTCATAAATAAAAATAACCATCATCAGCAGTATGATGTTGTACCAGGATGCCTCACTCAACTCACTGGCCCTGAGTATGGGTCAAAGTAAGCTCCTGGGTAGACCTTGTACACAAGGAGAGATACGAGTTGCAGAGAATAGTCAGCTACAAGGGAGATAAAAATACAGCCGCAAATCTTAAAAACTAGTCAGTGTAATTGTAAGACATAACTAATGATACATTCTGTCAAAATAAAATACATTACTATTGTCTTAGTTCTACAACTATGCCTTTCAAAACATGCCACCAATTAATGCAGGTCACAGAGTACCATTCTGTAATGGTTTATGCTCTAAGCTGCAAATCTAGTAACGTAACCATGTATATCATGTGACAGTTTACAAATATCACAGCTTTTGTATGCTTTCCATGTCATACATGTAAACATCTCAGTCTAGAAGCTCCCTATTTTCTGTACTCATTTTTTTGCTTCCATTGTTGACAAACTATCTTCTTGGGGCAAAGGACTAATAAAGCTAAGCAAGCAAAGCCATAACAAAACTTTAAAAATCTAACATAACTGTTGGTTAAAATAAAAAAATATAAGAATAGTTTTCTGAAGTTCATTTTGCCAATATGTTATCTTCATTGCATTTTTCTTATTTTTCTTATTTCTGAATTCAGTTGTGTAGCAGAGGCTAAACAGTCTTTTATGTTAAAGATCTCACAGTGTCTTCTAGTATTAGCAATTATTTTGGAAAAATTCCAAGAAGCTAAATAATTTATTCCCTGTGTTGCTAGTAACACCATCAATTAGCTACTTGGTTGCAATGAACAGGAAAGTGCACCCAGCATTGTCCTTGCTGCCATAAAACATGAACTGCAAATCCCTCCAGCAAGGAACAATATGGATTTTCTTGCAGAAAACTGAAAGTTTGATAGATTATCATTGGTGGTTCATTTTGACCTCAGTCATAGATCTATGACTACAAAATCATGTCTGTACTTCAGAAGGCAGTTTTATTTTGAACCATCCATTTTAGCTGCATGTATTATTTGAGAATCGAAACAAATACATCAGAACCTTCTCTTAGTAAAATATAATAAAGATATTTTCACTGAAAATAATATAAAGAGTTGTCTTACTTAGATTTATCATTATAAAACCAAAATATCTAGCAAAGTCTAGAAACTGCAGTGTAATTGAGGAACCAATCAATAATGTGAAAAAATAAAGTTCTTTTTCAGATAGATTGCATATATAGGAAGTAACGCAAAGTTTTAGATTTATGGATTCTTGTGTTAAAAAATGGCTTTCTTAATCGAGTATTACCTGTTTTACTTTGTCAGTCACAGTAAAATATTGTCACTGTGATATGACAGTTGAAGACTAATATGTAGAAAAAATGAGCTGACAAAGTATTAGTAACCAGCATAAAATAGCGGTATGTATCATGTACAGATGGACAGCAAAGTGAATGCCACTTAACAGGAAAATGATGAGACTGCTGATTTAGAGGAAAGGGATGTACAGGGATACCTCCAGGGGTCTGTGCTGAGCTGCTACACAAATTACATGGAGAACCCTTCTACTTTTCTGTCATATTTCTCAGATCCTTCTTTTATACTGATTTCACTCCTTTGTTGGCTCTTTCCATACATTCCAATGGCTATTACATTACTATAAAAAATTCTTGTTTTATGTATATTACAATGCAACTACTTCTATCTGTACTTATTGTAACAATATGCATGATATATTGTTGCTGTTGTTTTTGCTTAGGCTATACATCATGCAGAATGCACTAAGGACTGATGAATATTTGTCAGTGCAAATACTATATATATATATATATATATATATATATATATATATATATATATATATATTTAACTGGCTAGGTCCTCTGGACACACACAGTCCCTTTTCAGAGGCAGCTGAGGAACAATGTCTGGTTAAGTGACTTGCTCAAGGTCACAAAGTAAGCAAATGATGACTGAAGGAATCAAACCCTGTACCAAAGGAAGTGCAGCTCACAGTTTTAACTCTTTGCTCTAAAATATCAGAGTCAAAACATTGAAACATGCAATGTCTGCAGGCAATTAGCATGCTCTGCGGATTGCCCCAGAGCAGGCTAAACCAACAAGAAGCATTTATGCACAGAGGCAAGCCCTTATGTACCCCCCCACACCCCCTACTAAATTATAGGTACTAACTCCAAAATTACACAGTGCCCATGGAAAGGGATTATTTCCCTATTTGGGGACTGTGGATCTCATGCACATGTCAACCATGTGTTTCTGTTGACCAAATGTCATTGACCAAACAGGTGTTGATGATTTGCACATTTAAATTCAGCCAGTAGTATGGGAGACACGTGTGTGTATGTGATCCACACATACACACATGTGCACACGCGCGTGTGCACACACAAAAACACACACATATGTCTCCCATACTACTAGGTCTCATAGGTGGGTTTCTCATATCCTTATGCATCATAGATGACAGATGTTCTATTACCTTTTCTTTGGTGAAATGTTTAGACCATCATTTAAAAGAAGTATGCATAGAATATTGACTATTTATGTAAAGATTCTTGGCATTTTTCAGAAAAATTTATTAATCTTAATTTTGATGAATTCACATTTTTTCTCATGATAGATGGTAGAGACCTGTGTACAGCTGTTCCATATGACATAGGGCTAACATGGTTTACTGAGTTTTTACATGATTTTACTGAGCTATCTCAAGACGGAGTTAACCTATACACTCAAACTTTGGACATTATCTCGCATAACAATTTTATAGTGTTTGAGAACCAGTTTTTCCTGCAACAGAAGGGTGTAGCCATGGGCTCAGCCTGAGGATTCCTTTATGCTAACATTGTTGTAGATCAACGTATGTGTCTGTACCTTTAAGAAACTATCCAAGGGCTTGCACAAGTGTAGAAATACTGAGCACGTGCGAGCCTGACTGCCATTTTATATTAAGCTGTTGAGATGTAAGTATGTATGTTTGTAAGGTCTGTCTGTTAATCAGTTTGTTTATATTTTATGATGTTGCTATCCATCCTGATGTGTTTTTATGTATTAAAACATCTAAACAAACTATCATGCCTGCTTGTCATCTATGCTAGAGAGGGACAAGCAACATGGTGTCAGAAGTGGCATATCTAAAAGGACATTGTGTCGTGGAATGTCTAAAGGGACATGATGTTAAAGGAAGCATGGCCAAAGTGACTTGTTGCCAGAAAGAGTTCCAGTTTCTCCAACTTAAGTCCGAGAAGAACCCAGTTGGTATTGGAGTAATATAGAGGAGTGAATCATCCCTACTGCACGTATAATTCACAAAAGCAGTCAGAAATGAATTTCAGATGTTGAAACTTGCTTGAACTATTTTTTATTTACAAAATATGAAATGAAGCATATAGAACACTAAATGATATTCAAATAAACTATGTCCGATATTGATAAAAATATTCAAATTACTATGGGAAATGTTTGAAATAAAGTCTAAATTGCATAAAATGAATAAAATAAGAGGAAACAACCATATTTCTGCTAAGCACTTATTTTTCATATTAATTAAAGATATCTGAGTTATCAGAAGTGTATAAAGTGTCTGCATGTTTGTGCAGTATTACAGTAAAGTTATTTCACAAAATACAGTCATTACAGAGCATATAGTTTCATAGGTTGATACTAGGCTATCTGCCCTAGGACATTTACAAGCCTAGCCAGAGTGTGTTTGGCTTTTGCCACCCTTCTTAGATTAGTTGACTGTGCCTCTGTATAGTAGGTCACAGAAGATAGCCTATTTAAGGTTAGTTTACCATGCCGCTGTCTAGCAGTGACACAGAAGAGAGCCCAGGGGTAAATTTACGATCTCCCATCCAAAGGTCAAGATTCTTCTTGAAGAGGGTCATTGAGGGGCTCTGTCTGACATGGATTGGGATTTTTTTCCAGAGTGAGGGGGAGCCTCTGGGATATGAATCTGTCCCTCCAGCATGTTCTATTTATTTCTGTGCTGAGGTTTAAGTCACTGCAGCGTGTAGTTCTGATGGATTTGGATTTCTTGAGGTGGAGCATGTCCATTAATTTTGGGTTGGACATGGCTTTATACGTCAGGCACAGATCGCCTCTGAGTAGGCGGTAAGCAACTGAGTAGAGCTGGAGTTTCTTTAGCCTAACTGCGTAGGGCATCTGTTTGAGTCCCTTGATCCTCTTGGTGAGATACTTTTGGGGTCTTTCTAGTTGTAGCAGGTGTTGGGTAAGGTACAGCCCAAATGGGGCATTGTATTCAATTATGGGCCTGATGAGTGATGAGTAGAGGGGCACAATGACCTCTCTTGATCTAGATGTGAACCCCTTCGTGATAAGGTGGGCTATATAGAAGGTCTTTCTAACCACTTTGGCAATGTGATTGTCAAAGGAGAGATTGCAATCTACTTGGGTTCCCAAATCCCTAATTACTTCTTCCGTACTTAATGGATTACCACCTATGTGGTAATTTGTGGGCACTTTGTTTTTCCCAAAGGGGATGACTATGCACTTTTTGGCATTTAGCTTTAGGCCATGGCTCTGGCACCAGTTATCCGTCTCTGTGAGACCTTTTTGGAGGATGCTTGTGTCAGCCGGCGAGTTGATTATGGCCCCCAGTTTGCAGTCATCTGCAAGCTTTGTCAGCCATAGTCCTCCTGTGTTAGCCTGTACCTCAGAGAAATATATACCGAACAAGAGAGGTCCCAGGACTGAGCCTTGTGGGACGCCACTTGTAACTGGTTTAGAGTCTGACATGGCACCTGCAATTCTGACCATGTGGGTTCTATCCCTAAGCCAGTTTGCAACCCATCTTGTGACATAGGGGTTGATATTTAAGCTGGTGAGCTTATTTATGATGCCCGAGTGGGGTATTGTGTCGAAGGCTTTTGCAAGGTCAAGGTAGGCTGTGTGGACTACCTTCCCTTCGTCTATGGCCTTGGTGACTGTTTTAAAGAAATTGACCAGGTTCAAGAGGCAAGATCTGCCCTTAACAAAGACGAATTGGGTAGGATCCAGTGTTTGGAGGTTTCCAATGTCTTTGTTTATGAGTTCCATGATGATACGCTCCATAGCTTTGCAGACCAGGCTAGTTAGGCTTATAGGGCGATAGTTTCCGGGGTCCGTTGTGGCACCACCTTTATGGAGTGGGACCACTGTTGCTGTACGCCATTCTTTGGGTACATATCCTGTTGTAAGGCTGAGACTGAACAGTGATTTTAAGTGAGGGTTCAGTTCTTCTTGGAGCTCATGTAAAACCCAGCCCGGGACACCGTCCGGTCCCATTGATGCTGTTTTTTTGCTTTGGAGAGGGCAGCTCTCACCTGTGCATCTGTGATGTCAGGGAGGCTACACTCTGTTGGGATAGTCATTTGCTCATTTGGGGGGGGGGAGAAGTTTGCACTGAACCTGTCTGCCAGGATGTTGGCAATGTCTGTGGGTTCAGTGTATTTTTTGTCATTTTGCACTAACTCAGAGCATATCTGGGAGTTTCCACCCAGGTTTCTGACATAACTAAAGAAAGCCTTGTGATTATCTTTAGCGTCTTGTGAAATTTTTCTTTCGAAGCTAGCCTTAGATGATTTTATGTGGGATCGTAGTTTCTTGCTAGTACTGATCAGAGTTGCCTTCCCTTTCAGGGATTTTGCTCTATCATGTAGTAGCTTCCTCCTTCTGTTGTACAGCTTTTGCAAAGTAAAGTATTTTGAAAAGTTTATTGTGCATTTGAATGTTATTACAAGCTCACTGAACAGTTTGTTCGTGCATAATTACAAGGGCCATATTTTCAATGTGTTTGTGTATACTTTGTGGGCATGGCAGATGGATTTAGAAAACCTAGTGCACTTGTGTTTGACAATAATATTGTAGAGAACTGGAGAGTGTTTGAGCAAGAGTATGACATTTTTATACAGGCTGCATTTTCTGATATAGATGACCATACAAAGGCATTTAATCTGCTTAATTTAGCTGAGTCAGAAGCCATTGAAAGAGAACATTCATTTGTGTATGCACCTACTTCTATACAGGAGAAGGGGAAAACCATCATATTGTTGTACTGGCTGAGTCAAGGGAGGACCCTGAGTGTTTAAAATGTAAATTTATATGTGTAACTCCCACACAAATGTTGCAATGGAAAGGCACTTATTTTACACAAGAGATCAAAAGCTTGATGAATCTTTTGCAGTATATATAACTGGCTTGAGAAATAAAGCTAAAATGTACAGATTTGGTGATTTAAAGGATAAGTTGATAAAAGACAGACCTGTGTGTGGTATTAAAGATGATGCCATGAGAAAGATTTTGCTTTGTGACAGTGATTTAACTCTGAATAAGGCTATTGAGATTTGTCAGATGTACGAGCTCACAAAAAATATGCACACAGATATTCAAAGGAAAGTGGCTACAGCTACACATTTTTTACTATGCATTTCCATTATTTTACTTATCACATTTCTAGTATTACAGTGTGAATATGTCTCAGAATTTCTGCCACAGTGCATATCCATGGTTACGGTCTCTCATCTAACTTCATGCCGATATTTACAGATAGCAATAATGTCATTTGCATCAGTGTTTCTGAAAGGACCCCCCCCCACCCCCATCAAGCTTTTCAAACTTAACAATATCTATCCATCTGTCCATCTATCTGTATATCTATCTATCTATCTAGTTTTTTTTTCTGTCTGGATTCCACATATATTGAGTTATTGAATATGCATTAAAGATCAAGTCCACAGTTTTTTTTTTTACTATCTCTTGTTATCATTAATTATGTTTATTTTGTTTGCAGGAGACTTATTTAAGAGAAGTCTATCAGATTTCAAAGAAAAAAAAGAAGAAAGAAAAAAGAAAAAAATCATCAAATGCCATTCATAAGGGTTGCCAGTAATATTATGCTTATCAGTTCATGTACTCTGAAAGAGTTTCTTTGTGCCGTCTGCTTAGACACTTTCCAGAAGATGCTAGATTTACTGTGACACCTTTTCTTTTGTCATTGTGACTGCTCTCTTAGACTCTTTATTACCTGACCAGTATTCCTTCTTAGCTTGGCCCATCCTTTCTGTCTCCCACTTCTTTCTGCACTGATTTAGATAACTCCCTTGACTTCTGAATTCTAGCACCAGCTTTCCTTATGTTCCTTACTTCCATTCCTGGATTGAAAACGCATCTGTTCTATAGTCTTTGCACACAAGCTGTTCTGAGACTCTGACATTTTACTTTGAGTCTTTTCCCTTTTTTTTTCTTCATGAGGTGCTACAGCCCCGGGTGTTTCTTGGACTTCTGTGCTTTCTCTCCAGTTAATCTTCACTTCTGCACCCTAGTCTCTGTTGAACGTAGAGCCTTCTCTGACCACTACTTGCAGCTGATTATATCTACCAGAGGTATATGCTGTGGGCCTGCAGTTTCACAGAGGATCACTTTTCTATCTTTGATTCTACCTCAGTGTCCTTTCTTTACAAGGCGGAAGTCTACCTGAGTTGCATGTTGATCACTCTTGTATGTGATCTGGTGACTTTTCTTGGTGAGTCATGTGTTGGCCATTATAAAGCCATTTGCCAGACAAAGGTCTATAATGGCCTTTCCTTTTTTATTCCTTGCTTCATTCATGTGGACCCAGGAAGTTCCCATGTTCTGTACTGCCTGTCCAGATCAAGTCCCCCATTAACATGTTCTACTCACTTTATTTGGGTCTATATTACATTCTCAAAAGCCGACAATGTCGAATCTGACATTGTCGATATGAGAATAGTGAAACTGCAGAACATCGAACAAGTAAACAGAAATCTCCGTAAGGGGAGATTTCCATTTACTTCAATGTAGTGTGGTCTTGGAGTTGGTATATTTAAGTAGCAGGGGGCGTGGGGGATGCAAGGGGGCTTGCCCCCCTGCTTACACCGTTTAGTTTTTTTGTTGTTGTTTTTATTTTTTTTCCGAACATTCGGTGTTTCAACAGTTTGATCACTAAAGGTCGACCTTTAGTGATTGGAACTGTTGAATATTCAATGTTCTAATACAGACCCCTTTATTCATCTTTTTTTATAGTTGGTCTTGCAACTGCTGCCTGAATGCACTATGTTTCTCACTATTATAACCCTGTTGCTGGGTATAGAATGAGATGGCTGATTGTTGTGTGTCCTTCACTAATTTTGATGATATGCCTCACTGGTATCAAAGGCTCTTGGACATAAAAATAATTAAACACATCTGAAATAATCAGCCAACTCTTCTGAAGGTCATAAAGAATAGCCTTTCTCTTAGATACCAACTTCATAGATTCAAACAATGTGACTTTCTAATAGGTAATGGTGTCATCAGGTAGCATCTCCAAAGACTCTGCATTGAAACTATGGTAAAGGACCACTACCATCCCTCTTTATCTGAAGGTTTAATTTCAGTGAGTTCATTAGACTTAAGTTCTTTTAGTGCGCTAATGTTAGCATTGTCAAATTTATTTTTCATGTATATGTTGAAATATTGTAGATGAAGGAATGACTCACAAGGAAAATATAGGTGTTTTTTTTAAAAGACTGATTACTAGAATACTGTAAACTCTCAGTTAACCGGAACTCAAGCAACCGGCACTCTCAAGCAACTGGCAAAAAAATATTGAAGAAATACAGTACAATGTTCATGCGTTACACTTTCTGTTTTCCCCTTGCAGAAACATACCTTACAGTTTTACAGTTTCAGAGTTTTAAAAAGGAAGATAGGGATAAATTTCCTCTCTCTCCAACCTGAGAACAAGTCAAACCAACCAAATAGTATAGGGTATAGTATTAGTCAGGCTTATTTTTAATAGTAACTCTCAAGCAATCAGAAACTACAGTTATCCAGCATCTACCAATGTACCAGTTAACTGAGAATTTACTGTGGAAATGGAAGATGGTTATAGATAAATAGATGCAGATGTGCAATAACATCAACCACACTACAGTCAAAAGTCGAAATGAATGACAAGCTTTTTGTTCAAACTGAGGTCTTTTCATCTGTTAAGGGATATAGAACAAGGTTAACAAGCATTCCACCATCTATTTATGGATTACAGTCATGCTTCATGTTACTATTCATTGAAGTGGTTACTAGCCTCCTTCTCATCTTCTTGTCCTCATCTTCTGCCCCTTTCCCTACTCATGACAGTAAAACATGTCTTCTCTGGGATGAGTATTGCTCACAGGTTGTGAAAGCTGTTGAAAATCTAATGTTGATGAAGCAGGGAGAGATGATTCATTAATCAGGTTCATGTACCTACAGTTACTGTCACTGTGGACTCAGGGAAGGCCCATTAGTCTCTGGAGTAGCAGCAGAGACATTACTTCTTGGTTAAGAAAAAAATGACTCATTCGTAAAGTTGTTCACATCTTCCTCAATTTAGTATCTAGAATATCTTGTTAGAGGTATTAAAATACAACAGGCTCACAGAACTGCTGAAACTTTGATGTGCCATTCAGCTCCTGAAATTACAAACTGAGCACTGTGTCTTAACTTTTATGGTGGGTATAGGACATTGCCAAAGGTGAGTGCTGCCTCCATCTCATTAATGAAACCTATGGACAGGATTTCAAGGCATAGCTAAAATTTGCAAAGAGTTTGATTTGAAGATGTGAGGGCTGTGTTTTTTCTGTCTGCAGATAAAATGTTCTCAAATGACTATGGTCTCTAAAATGCACTATCAAAAGTTGCTGCTGAGCATGATAGGGTGGGGTGAATATCAGCACCTCCAAATCACAGGCTGACTTGTGCCTCAGGAAAGAGTGAACTACTTTTTGTAGGTGAAAAGAAATCAACTATTCCAAGTGCAAGAGTTTAAATATATTCAAGAGAAAGAGTAGAAATACAGAGAGTTTGTCCAGCAGGTGGATGCAGTGGTAGCAGTACTGCAGGCACTGGACAAAACTGTGGTGCTTAAGACAACACTAATTTATGCAAACATAAAAAAACTTTCAGCATGAACTTTGGATACTGACTGAATGGATGCAATCACAGTTACAAGCCACAGTACTGCGGCTCATTCAGAGGACTGCTGTGTTTAGTTTCTGTGATATTGTGAGAGGCTTGTCAATCAGGAAGAATCTTGGAGTGTTACATCTGCTCCTCTGGGTTGAGATGACTGAGGTGAGGTGGTATGGGCACCTAATAAGAGATATACTGGGTGCTACCATGCAAGGTACACCACAGTGGGAGGAAACCACAGGGCAGAACAAAGCATGCTGGAGAAATTATTTCTTTCAACTTGCCTTGGCAATGTCTCTGGATTCACAGGTTGACTTAAGAAATGTAAACGGCTATAGGGAGGTCTGATATATTCATTAAAACCCTCACTAGGCAAATAAAACTAAACAAAGTAAAACTAGATTTTTGTTTTGTTTTGTGTTCTAAGTGATCCTATGCCTTTTATAAGAGCTTTGTTAAAAAAAACATGTAAAATCACAACTTTTTTAGGGAATTTAATTACACATGGATGGATAAAGCAAATTATATAAATACTGAGTGCTTCCTAAATGTACCCAGGCATAACTTATAAATCAGTTTTGACATTTATGAGCTACATACTTTGGTGACCTGAGACCTCATGGACAGTTCATCTCCTGCTTCCCATAATTTTATCAAAGAGCTTTAGGACCTGGTTAGTCTAACACCTCATGCCTACAACTAATGAAGTCATTCATGCAATTTGTGAAGTTTGAAATACATCTTCTGACAGTCACCCAGAGAAGCAGTACCAAGCCTTTCAAACTTCGCATACTATCATTGCATGTAAAACTTTTAGACAAAAAAACTTTGGAAAACAAATTATGGATGGTGCAGTAGTGTTGTCACCTCACCGCAAGAGGTTCTCTGGTTTGATCCTCAGCTGGGGTATCTTCTGTGTGGAGTCTGCATGCCTTCCCTGTGTTCGTTTGGGTTTCTTCTGTGTGCTCGAGTTTCCTCACATGTTGCAAAGATATGCTTCTAGAGCGTTTCTCGCTGGGCTACTGCTGACAATTGGCTTCATTCCAAGTTGGACTTTACCAGTAAACAAATATTAAATAAATTCTGCAGCTGGAAAACATGACTAACAACAGTTTTTAAGTATCTGAATTTCACAGTTTATTTCTCTTAAACCAAAGTGCTCTGCTGACCACCATAGGTTCATGCATTATTAATAGTAATGAGGTCAAGGAGACCATTGAGGAACATTCCCCACTTTCCAAATTGCCCCAGACCACTGTTTTGTTAAGTGAGATGCTCAGAGTTTCAGTGCAAACAAAGGCTGAGGACATCAAGCCATGGAAGCATCTCATTAAGAGCTTGTAGCATTAATCCTCTGCATTTACTGCCAATCTAGGTAATGAAAACATATGGCTAGTAGACATAATTACTATATTTTGTCTTCCCTATAAAGTGGGAAGAACTTGATACTGTGACATTCCTTCAGAGCTTGATGTATTCCTTTTCTGGTCTTAAGAAAAAAGGGCATACAGAATTCTTCAACATCATAAGCATTTTCCTGGTGGTGTCAAAGACCTGAGTCATTATCCTTTGCTGTCTACATTTCCTTGACAAGGAGATGAACCTCAATACAGCATATGCCAAGGAAAACCAGTTTTGAGAGCTCCATAATTAGATGTGATAACAGCTTCATTGCAAAAGATCT
>NC_056744.1:1065366655-1065432778 GCF_019279795.1 Protopterus annectens | reverse complement strand
CAGATTCGACATTGTCGGCTTTCGAGAATGTAATATAGACCCAAATAAAGTGAATAGATCATGTTAATGGGGGACTTGACCTGGATAGGCAGTACAGAACATGAGAACTTCCTGGGTCCACATGAATGAAGTAAGGAATAAAAAAGGAAAGGCCATTATAGGCCTTTGTCTGGCAAATGGCTTTATAATGGCCAACACATGACTCACCAAGAAAAGTCACCAGATCACATACAAGAGTGATCAACATGCAACTCAGGTAGACTTCCTCCTTGTAAAGAAAGGACACTGAGGTAGAATCAAAGATAGAAAAGTGATCCTCTGTGAAACTGCAGGCCCACAGCATATACCTCTGGTAGATATAATCAGCTGCAAGTAGTGGTCAGAGAAGGCTCTAAGTTCAACAGAGACTAGGGTGCAGAAGTGAAGATTAACTGGAGAGAAAGCACAGAAGTTCAAGAAACACTCGGGGCTGTAGCACCTCATGAAGAAAAAAAAAAGGGAAAAGACTCAAAGTAAAATATCAGAGTCTCAGAACAGCTTGTGTGCAAAGACTATAGAACAGATGTGTTTTCAATCCAGGAATGGAAACAAGGAACATAAGGAAAGCTGGTGCTAGAATTCAGAAGTCAAGGGAGTTATCTAAATCAGTGCAGAAAGAAGTGGGAGACAGAAAGGATGGGCCAAGCTAAGAAGGAATACTGGTCAGGTAATAAAGAGTCTAAGAGAGCAGTCACAATGACAAAAGAAAAGGTGTCACAGTAAATCTAGCATCTTCTGGAAAGTGTCTAAGCAGACGGCACAAAGAAACTCTTTCAGAGTACATGAACTGATAAGCATAATATTACTGGCAACCCTTATGAATGGCATTTGATGATTTTTTTCTTTTTTCTTTCTTCTTTCTTTTCTTCGAAATCTGATAGACTTCTCTTAAATAAGTCTCCTGCAAACAAAATAATCATAATTCCATTCCCATTACTTATTCACATAATTCGGAAGCATCCAGTATTACCTTGCAGTTTTATTACAGCCTTTCTTACAAGCAGCAAAACATCCCCTTCACAGTTTTCCTGCCATCAAGTAGCTGAGGCATTAAAGGTACAGTTCTAGGACTACTCACAAAAAAGTAGACATATTTATTAAGTTTTTTCTGTACCATGTTCAGCTTGTTGGGTTCTAGGTTTTACAAAGGGCTGCCAACTAGCTTCTGAGTTTTCTTTCAGCAATGGATACCACTGTCATATGCATGCCAAGTGTTGATTGGCAAGCCCACTTTTCATCCACATACCTCCTAGGTAGTGGCTGACAACTAGACTACATTGGAGAATATTTATTACATTTTCTGGACTGAAGGCTTCACCAGAAAGAGATGCAGAATTTGTGAATGACATCACCATGCCAACACCACCTCTCTGTGCAAGTGCAACATATACACATCCCAGTCTCTGCTGTGATCACATTCAAGCAGCAAAATAAAACATCCTTTTTCTTTTCTTGGATCCCCCCTTGCTGACCATTAGCAACTCATAGTGCATCTCCATGTTCACTGTATTTATGATTCCATATTCCTCCTCTGGACTAATGCTACCTATGTTCAGTATGAATGAGAAGACTGTCATTTTTATGTGCAATCAGTAATGTCTAAATGCCAGCTTTGGCGTCTTTAGCTGGAGATTATGTATGTTGAGGATTTCCCCAAAAGTCAGTGATCTTGTAATTCATATATGTAAGCAACAGGGTTGTGGGGTGAGTAAGCCTCTCCATGTCAGGGTTAAGTGTGAAGTGCAGAGAGGCTTGTCTCCCTGAAAAAAATACTGCTTCTGGATAGGTTTCTTGTCAAATCTGGTTTATTTTTTACTGATTGCAATCTTTAGTGATCACATGTATGAATGATAATCATAAAAGATGTGCACTTTAACCTTGAAGCCTGTGTCCAGGGCAGATAAGTCAATTTATACAACATTAAGAAAATGTGACTGAGGGACAACAATGGAAAAGCTCTTATTATCATCTCATTAGCACGGGTGGCCGTGGTGATGCAGTGGTTAGTGTTGTCACAGCAAGCGGTTCTCTGGTTTGATCCTCGGCTGAGGTGTC
Organism: Protopterus annectens; assembly: GCF_019279795.1. NCBI lineage: Eukaryota > Metazoa > Chordata > Ceratodontiformes > Protopteridae > Protopterus > Protopterus annectens. Next base: position 1,065,430,684 of record NC_056744.1, on the reverse strand, counting down.
TTCTGTGTGGAGTCTACATGTCCTTCCTGTGGTCGCATGGGTTTCCTCCTACATCCCAAAGACATGCAGTGGGTGGACTGGATACTCTAAATTAGCCCTAGATGTGAGTGTGTGCCTTCTGTGGAAGGTTGGGTGCTGGGCTGGCAACTCAACACTGTAAAACTCCACTAGCAATCATAAGTGGACAGGTGATCTGCTGTGGCAACCTCTAACCAGGAAAAGCCAGAAGAATCATCTCATTAGCACATCTTTGAATTGAACATTTCTAACACTAGCACTGGCAGACCTCAGGGTAGAAGTGTTTTCCTGTGCATTGCAATGACAAAGCCACACACTTTCAATCACCCATGCACACATAATAACCACTTGAAATGTCTGGACCTGCTATACAAGGAAACTGAACAGCCAAAATGCAGACTTACATATACTAAATCTAAAATGGCCATTTCTCAGAATAATCCCTTTTCTCAGAGCTATGGTCATCTCAGAGTTGACATATATATAAGCTCAGGGAGTGTGGAGAGATTGTACTCCACATCGGGAGGGGGGTGCATGGGGGCTTGCACTACTGGTAACCAGAAGTTTAAAGGAGAAGAGCAATCTTCAAGATTCACTCTTTTCCTGTGTTTTCAGTCTATTTTTTTTCAGCTTGTCACCACTCTGCATTTCAGTAGGGAGCCTCCATATACACACAAACACACAGATGTGCATGCCCACACATACACACAAGCACACATGCACATACACACATCCTCACTCGGGCACAGACACGGACAGACATGGGCATGCATGGACACATGGACACACACACACACACACACACACACACACACACACACACACACACACACACACACACACACACACACACACACACACACACACACACTCACACACACCTACCCATCCAGTCTCTGAACATACACACCCCTGCAGATGATTAGACTCATGGAGATATTTACCTACAAGCTTGATTCTACTCATACATGCACACACATCTAACCACCCACTTCCTCAACAAACAACCACCTCTGCAGATTATCAGACTCATAGGAACATGACCTATTTACTTACAAGCACAGGTCCACACACATACACACACACACACACACACACACACACACACACACACACACACACACACACACACACACACACACACACACACACACACACACACACACACACATTCACCCATTCATCCAGCTTCATTTATTCATTCCCTTACAGGTACACACATATATTTGCTGAACTTACTTGTACTGCAAATGTTTTTAAAGAAGTCAATGGGTAACTTATGTCTTTTGATGGAGTTTTACTTTTTTCCCCTAGCAGTTGAAATTTACACAGCCAAGCAATTCTCTGAATTGCTTGTCCAGGTAAATTGGGAGACACTGGCATTTCTCAATGAGATCACATGGCTAATTAGCATTAGCTATTGCACAAGATTACCACATTGGTATGCAGCTCTGACAGCAGTGCCATCCTCCATGCAAAGTCTCCTACTTGTGAGAAACCTCAGTGGTAAGGTGGTCCATGAATCAGAAAGGATTGCAGCAAGTAGAAAAATGGACAAGTTAAGCCTTCCCACTCACAGTAAGTCTCACGACTCCTAGGGAAACAGTGCATTTAAAATTTTCACAGAAACCTCATAGGTTCCTACGTTTGTAGATGTTTACCAGGCTAATGACCACAAGGACCTTTTTAAGCCTAACCATACATCCCAAATCTCAGACAAGTTCTGATACCCTTGATAAGTGTAAGAAGGGGCTTGGGAGATGAAACATTTACAGGCAGGCGCCTAGGAGATGAACCATTTACAGGTTGTCTGTGTCTATTAGAGACATAGGTGCCAAACCAGGGAAGAATTTCCTGTTCCACATCCAATTGTCCAAGTTACACTTCAATTGGGTTAGGGAGGAACTCTGCTTCACATTGATGTGGAGCCTGTTCCAGAGATAGGGTAGTCTCTGGGATACCTACCCATTTATTCAGCAAGTCCTGTTTATATCACAGATAAGGTTTAAAAGTCTTTAGAATGGATAATTCTAGTATTTTTTGTTTTGTGGATATGCAGGAGGTCCATCAGAGTGGGGTCTGATAATGCCCTATATACCAGGCATAGATCTCCCCTCAAAAGGAATCAGAATACAAGGATAGGGCCTTGAGATGGTCTACATAGGAGATTTTATTTACGCCCTGTATTCTTTTAGTGAGAAACCTCTGTGGACATTCCAATTGTTGGATATGCCTGGTTAGGTACATACCAAAGGGGTATTGTACTAAATGATAGGTTTGACGAATGCCAAATACAGTGGAACAATGACTTCTTTGGACTTAGATGCCATACCTTTCTTTATAAGCTGTGCAACATAACATGATTTTCTTATTATTGTAGGCACGTGATGGTCAAAGGCTAGATTACTGTCTATGTGTATCCCTATGTCCCTGACTACTAGATTAACTCTAAGGGGTGTGCTGTCAATATGATAGTCACCAGGGGTGGATGACTTCCAAAAGGATATTATTATGCACTTCATGGCATTTAGGTTTAGTACATGGCTCTGACAGTAATTGTTTATCTGTGTCAGCACTTCCTGGAGAACATTTGTGTCAGTGCCTTGACTTATTTTAACTTCCTGGGTTCTGTTTGTGAGCCAGCTGGCTATCCATTGGGTGACATATGAGTTTGTACCTAACCTCTTGAGTTTGTCAACAATGCCTTAGTGAGGTATTGTTGCAAATGCTTTGGTCAGGTCAAGGTAGGCAGTGTAAACCAATTTGCCCTCATCTATTGCTTTGGTGACCTTCACAAAGAAGTCCACCAGGTTGTGTAGGCATGACCTGCACATGACAAAACCAAACTGGATTGGGTCCAGTGTCTGGAGGTTTACTATATCACTGTTGATCATTTCCATGATAATTCTTTCCATGGCTTTACATATAAGACTGGTAAGACTAATGGGTCTGCAGTTTTCAGGGTCTGGGGATGGCCCACCTTTGTGCAGAGGGATGACTGTTGCTGTTCTCCATTCCTGATGCAAGAAACCTGTTTGGAGGCTGCAGCCAAATAACAATTCCAGATGGCCTGATAGGTCATGTTTCATGCTATTTAGAAGGCATTCAGCTATATTGTCTGGGAGCATTGATGCAGTGTTCTTGGCCTTAGAGAGAGCATTAAGAACCTGTTCCCTAGTGATAGCATGAAAGGTTGAGGAGGAGGGAGAAAGGTAAAGTTGGAGCTGAATTTATCAGGCAATAGGTTTGCTATATCTTCTGGCTCAGTATAGGTGGCTCCATTTACAATGAGCTCTGCACACACTTGTGTATTGCCTTTGAAGTTGTGGACATAGCTAAAGAATGTCTTATAGTTGTCCTTGGCCTGGGAGGCCAGATTTACCTCAAATTTGAGTTTGGTAGACTTTATTTGTCCTCTCAGTTGTTTGTTTAGTTTGATGAGAGTTCTTTTATTCTTTTATTCTGCTGGGTTCTTCATCTAATAATTTTTGCCATCATGTTCTTCCTTCTGTGATTCCACTAGGGTGAATTGTTTTTTTAGTTACTTGTGTACTTCTTCCTGGTGGGTAAAGCTGCCTCTCTGCAGCTATTAACATTCTTATACAGGGTTTCTGTGAACAGTTCTGCATAGGCAGCAGTGTTCTCAGGTTTTACAGGGACTTAAAATTTTGCCCGGTTATCACTTAATAGCAGGAAGTTAGCCTAAGAGTAGTTCCTGAATATTCTAGCTTTAGCTGGGGGTCCAGGTTTTATTTTTCTTCATAGGAGACCATTTTGTGGTCTGACCTTACCAGGGAAGACATTATAGTAGGGGGTGCACAGTACTCTCCCATATTAGTGAGGACAACATCCAACATGGTTACACCTCTGGTTGGTGTACTGATAAGTGTTACAGGGAGTTTGTGTTTACAAAATCCAGGAATCTCTGTGCCTGTACATTTGGTGTCATATAGGTTTACCAGTTAACAGTGGGGTAATTAAAGTCACGCATGAATATGTTATTTGGTTGGATGGTGAGTGTTTCCAATAAGTTTAAATATATGCCGTGGGTTTCCAGGCAAAAGAGGGGGACTTATATCTTGCAAGGAAGTGGTATTGGATTTTGCCTGTAGTAATTTCAACATAGAGCAGCTCAACTGCCTTGTCCTGTTTGATCAGCCTTGAGGTATATTTATTTTTGATGTAAACTGAGACACCTCCACCTTTAGCCCCTGTCTGTGTAGTAGCTAGCATAAGTGTGTGGAAGGCATTATAACCTTGCACTGTTGGTCTGCTCTCGGTGGCTTTAAACCATGTCTCAGTGACCGCAAAGACATCAGCATTCTCTAGTGTGAAAAGAGCTTCTGTGGAGTTTTTTTGTTTCTTGTTTGTGTTACTTTCTCTTGAAAATTGCAAGGAAAGGATTTACTTAAGAACAGAAGCAGAAAAATAAGAAAGGGAAAAATAGAGACTGAGAGAGACCTACATGCACTGAGCCACATCTTTTCACTGTTTCATCTTACCATTCACTAACAGTATCAGCATTGATTAATTTAAAGATATAGATATAGTTCTCCTTAGCCATTGTGCATCATTCAAGATGGACTTCACATCTGCTGCATCTCTGGAGGAGACAGCTTATTCATATATTAGCCTTCAGCTCACATAATACAAATGCATGCAGGAAGTATCTGAAAGAAAATATGATGCTACAACTCAAAACAAAGCATTGTAATCACAGAAACTGATTATCATTCGACAGAAAAGGGTGCTGTCAACTAACTTTGAATTTTATAATCACTACAAATATGGGCAAAGTCTACTAAAAACTATTTTAATAAATAAGCAACAATTATCAATCATTCCCCCATCTGACCCCTAAGAAGCCAACATCATAAGCTCAAGATAGAGGGTTGACCACTTCTCAAACCTATAACCAAATTAAGGGTACAAACAATTGTGTTTTAGTTCCGTCTTTGTAGTGGAAAGTAACGTCAGCAATTATTCCATGGAAATATTGCATATTTGTAAAATATGGCAGTAGCTATGTCAATACTTTCATTTCAGGTTTTTGAATTATTTTTGTTTTAGTCCCACTAAAATCCCCATTCCTTACTGTAACAGATGAGTTTAGAACCATTAAAGACTTTAATAAATATGTAGCCTCCCTGACTTGGTTTATTACTATAGTAGTATAACCAAGGTAGTTCATTTAAAGTAATTACCCTCTCTTATCTAAATAAGTTTGTATAATCCCATCTCAGCCATGTATTCTTTAAAAAAAATTTTCAACCAAATCATCTTATAGTTTTAGCTCATAACATACAAACGTTGCAATACAAATTTATAAATTTACAAGCAAAGCTATAGCATGGAGTTCAAATTCCATACTCACAGATGTTTTATAGCAACATTGCTTCTGTGATGAGAAGCAATCCATTCCAATTGCCCTTTCTATGTTCATGTTCATTATGCTCCCCTACCCTACACCCAATTCACCTCCACCCCCACATCATCTGACTTTATACTTCCTTGTCTCCACCCTGCTAGCTATTTCCCCTACCTCCCTATGTATCAACCCCCCCAGTACATTCTATCCATTCTTATCCTATCTTCATTACTATCACATGACACCTTCAAAGAATTATCCTACATCTACCTAATCTCAGCCTATTTTTGTTACTATCACATGACATCTTCAAAGAATAATCCTACATAATTACTATAAGCTAAGTTTTAATTTTGTTTGGGGTTGGCATAATGGTTAAGGAGTTTACCTCACAGCCAAGTGGAACAAGGTTTGATTCTCACCAGGAGAAACTGGCTAGGCTTAAAATGGCCCACAAGGGCAGCTAACCTAGGACATAGCTATGAACATATAATCACCTTTTACTTACTACTTTGCAGAGCTAATCCTTCACTCACTCTTTTTCAACTAACTCCCCATCCTTCCTCTCTATATCAATCCCTACTGAATCTATATTATCCCATAATATTTTCCTGAACTATGGCCACTTTGCCAACTACCTCATTCTCTATTTTACCCTTATTATATTCCTACTAATCATCACAGATATTGCATCCAAGTGCTCAGCTATGATTGACGTGCTTTTAGCAACTATTACAACCACTAAATTTGACCAAGCTACTACTTACTCTAATATCTCTCCTAGCCTCTTCAATATAAACCTCTCAAATTTCCCAAAATAAAAGTACTACATATTTGTCCTAAAAACAAAGCAAAATATTTAAGATCCATATTTCAATCACTACAAATTCTATCAAAAATATAATCTACTTCATCTGACATCCACCATAATCCTTCAAAAAAAAAAAAAACACTGTACCTTATAGAAAGAAATTAAAACTAGATACATTAAATTTAGGCAACATTTGTAATAAGATTACAGATTTTCATACCTAGACATCTCAGTGTACCCCAGATGTCTTAGCAGCCACAGACACCTGCCTAAAACAAACCATAAAAGACTCGGAAATTTTATGCCCAGGATTTAATATAATTAACTCAGACACATAAGATAAAAAAGCAGAAGGGATTGCATTATTCAACTGCAATGACTATACCCTTACACCTTCTCAACTCCCTTTCCAAAATTTGCCAGTGCAGAAATACCAATATGTTCATAGGTTCATAGGTGTGTACTAGGCTAATGGCCCTAGGGCCTTTACAAGCCTAGCCATAGGATTACCCTAGCATTGTGCCACCTGACTTTAGTCCCCATTACCTCTGTTGAGTACAGCCACTGGAGTTATCCCCGGAGTGAATTTTCTATTTCCCATCCACTCATCAAGATTTCTGTTGAAGAGGGTTAGTGAGGTGCTCTGCTTGACATGTATGGGAAGTCTATTCCTTAACATGGGTAGTCTCTGGGTTATGAACCTGTCCTTCTAGTATGTTCTGTTGATTGTAGTAATGAGGTCAAGGTCTCTGGAGTGTGTGCTGCAGAGGGATTGGGATTTTCATTAGATGTAGCATTTCTAACAGAGCTGGGTCAGACATGGCTTTGTAAGTCAAGTAGAGATTGCCTCTAAGCAGGTGATATGATACAGAGAATAGTTGGAGCTTTTTGAGACTGTCCATATAGGACAACTGCTTAAGTCATAGGAGCCTCTTTGTGAGGTACTTTTGTGGCCTCTCCAGTTGTTGCAGGTGTCTAGTGAGGTACATGCCAAATGGGGCATTATACTCGATGACTGGCCTAATGAGGGAAGAGTAGAGAGAGACAATGACCTCTTTTTTCCTGGATGCAAAACCCTTAGTAATGAGATGTGCCACATAGAAGGACTTGCTGACCACAGTGACAATGTGGTGATCAAAAGAGAGGTTACTGTCAACCTGTGTTCCCAGATCTCCTATAATGCTTTCTGTGTTCAGTGGACTACCATCGATGTGGTTATTCATGGGGACTGGGTTTTTTCCAAAGGGGATGATGACACATTTTTTGGCATTGAGCTTAAGGCCATGGTTCTGACACCAGCCATTGGTCTCAGTAAGGCCAATCTGTAGGATGTCAGCATCACTTGGGGAGTTAATAATAGCTCCCAACTTGCAATTGTCTGAGTACTTTGCCAGCCAGAATCCCTTTGTGTTGGCCTGGACTTCAGAGAAGTAGATACCAAACAGGAGAGGACTTAGGACTGATCCCTGTGGGACTCCACTCATGACTGGTTGGCAGTCTGACCTGGAGTCAGCTACTTTCACACTGTGGGTTCTAGCTGTGAGCCAGTTTGCAACCCACTTAGTGATATAGGGGCTGATGCCTAGCTTAGTGAGTTTTTCTATAATTCCTGAGTGGGGAATGGTATCAAAGGCCTTGTCAGATCAAGGTAGGCTGTATGAATCACCTTGCCTTCATCCACAGTTCTGGTGACTGACTCAGATAAGTCGACCAAGTTGAGCAGGCATGATCTACCTTTCACAAAACCAAACTGTGTGAGATCTAGAGTTTGGAGATTCCCTATATCCTTGTTTATTAGGTCCATGATGATGCTTCCATAGCTTTGCATATCAGACTCATCAGGCTAATGGGGCAATAGTTCCTAGGGTCTGTAGTCACTCCTCTTTTGTGGAGATGGATGACTGTAGCAGTGTGCCATTTGGTAGAGACAAATCCTGAGGTGAGGCTGTGATTGAACAGGGCACACAGGTGAGGTGCCAGTTCACTCTGTACTTCATGTAGAACACAGCCAGGAATATTGTCAGGTCCCATAGAAGCTATATTCCTGGCCTTGGACAGCGCTGTTTTAACCTATGCAGCAGTAATACTAGCCTGGCAATCTAATGGTATTGTGATTGGCCCTTTGGGGGAGAGAGATGGGTAAAGTTGGCACTGAATCTTTCAGCCAGTATATTGGGAATATCTGTTGGCTCATTATATGAGGTACCATTGTGCAGTAGCTCAGAACAATTCTGGGCATTGCCATGGAGATTCTTTACATAACTATAGAAGGCCTTGTGGTTGTCTTTACTATCTGCTGCAATTCTGTTTTTATAGCTAGCTTTAGAGGATTTGATGAGGGATCTCAACTTTTTGTTGAGGCTAATAAGGGAGTTTTTCCAGTCTTGGGACTTCACCTTATTCTGCATCAGTTTACTCCTTCTGTTGTAGAGTTAGTTTATAGCAGGGGACCACCCTTTTTTTTGGAGGAGAAGAGTGTCTTGATTCTATTGTGTATGGTGAGATCCATGCATTTGTGTACGTGTTTGTACAGTACTGGTGCATGATCCGGCAGTCATGCAACTATTCTCCATTTGCATGAGTGCCATGAAGTTAGCCACCTCTGTTTTTAGGAGCCCAAAATTAGCTTTGAAGAAGTTATTCATGGTGGCTACCTTTCTGGGGGGTGGGAGAGGGTGGGAGGGATGTGGATTTCCAAGGTGATTCATTTGTGGTCAGCTCTAATGAGGGAGGAGTTGACTATTGGTGTAGAGCAACCGTCGCCCATGTTAATAATGACCAGGTCAAGGATGTTGCTACCTCTAGTTGGGCTAAGAATGAGCTGTTCCAATGCACTGGAATTAATGAATTCCAGGAAATGTTGGGCAAGTGTATTGGTACATGAGTAGTTTTCCCAGTTAATGGAAGGGTAGTGGAAGTCGCTTAGGATGATAGTGTTAGGTTGGACCTTAGTATTCTCCAGGGTGCTTAGGAACATGGATTGAGAGTATTGGGACATGGTTGGAGACCTATAGTAGGCTATGACCTGAATCGCTGTCTTACCCAAGGTTACCTGCACCTGAAGTATCTCTGATGTGTTTTGTTGGGCTACCAGTCTGGAGGTGTCTGCATCCTTTATGAGTATGGAAACACCACTGCCTTTGGAGCCTCAGTCAAAGTTCTGGGGCCAAAAGGTGTGGAATGATTTATAGCCTGGTAGTGCAGGGATGCTTTCTGCTGCCTTGAACCAGGTCTCTGTTATAGCACAAATGTTGATATTGTCCATTTTAAGGAGTGCTTCGAGCAAGTGCATTTTATAGGTTCATAGGTTCATAGGTAAGTACTAGGCTATCTACCTGAGGGCATCTATAAGCCTAGCCAGAATGTGTTGGCTTTCGCCGCCCCACTTAGATTAGTTCCCTGTGCCTTTGAGAGTTAGACTTCTAGCATAACCCTCAGATTGCATTTGTTTGTAGCTGTTACAGTGGTAATTTTGTCTTTGGAACACTGCCTAAAAAAGGCTCAATAGGGGTGACAAGAGCCTTGGCTAGTATCCGGAAGCCCAGGGTTGACAGATGCAGGTCATCTCTGGCAAAACAATGAGGTCTGTCAGTCATGTCATCCCAGGCAGACAGATACTGGATCCCCTTAGAATGACAACAGACAACTTAGCCAATTGTTGAAATCAATCATTTTCTGCTTGTACTGTGGTATCATTCTGGGTGATGGTAGGATGCTGCTCAGGGCTAGGGTCATACCAGCCTGGGCTACATAGTCTGAGAGCTCTTCCATGTCTCTTTTCATGTAGTCGAAGGAGGTGCATCTCAGGTCATTCACACCCACATGTACAATGACAGAGTCATGTTTGTACTTGTTGTTGAGGGACCTGAGTGTGTGTGTTATGTGGCGGATCCTGGCACCTGGAAGGCAACTGACTGTTACTTTCTCCTTATTCAACCTAGTGAGTGGGACATCAGTGTGCTTCACTATCGAGTCACCTGTGTCTAGTGTGTTGAGCATGCTGTTTTGCCTTATGGGTTTTGGTTGAGTGGCACACTCTTTAGGAGAGTTATGTGTCTCATGATTAGTGTTGAGTTGTGGTGGTCGAGTGTGTTTCTGCCTTGGAGGTCTCTGCTGTTTGGGTAGATTTTTATTGAGACCTTCTGAGAAGGTGGGTGTGAGGTTTGTGTTTTTATGTGAAGATAGTGAAGGTGTGTGTTCTGGAGGGCTATGTGTTCCATCTGCTGTGGTGCAAGTATTGACCTTCTCTTGACCAGCTATTCCGGTCTTGGCTGGAGAATGTGTGGCTTCCAGTTTGGATATATAAGTGCATCTCCCGCAAGTCTCAGTGTTGGTGAGGTAAGAGGAGAGGGGTGTCAGTGTACATGAGGCAGTTGCTATATTGCCTCATGATGCCCAAGTTTACCAGGTTAATATGAGAAAGCACAGGGTAACTGACCTTTAGACATGCCTGCAGGAGTGGGCATTAATAATAAGTACTGGATCTGTTTCCCTGTAGAATGTTTAGTGCTGGTAGCACTTTTGTGTGCTACAATAATTGCTACAAGAAGTCGCCTTCTTTATACTAAACAACTTTAAAAGCATGTGCATAACTTTGCTGTTTATTCCCCAAGGTCACGATATACCAGTTCAAAAACATATACTTCCCTGGATATCCAATACCATTCCAAATGAAACTGTTATACTCAGTGATGTTAATATTAACTTGGATAACTTAGCACATAAATTCCCCACAGTTAGCATTAACCTCATTAGATTCTCTCACCTTATCTGTACCCAAACTGAATATCACAAGAATAGCAATCATGGATCCATCCTTGACCAGATTATTGTTACAGACCCAACCGAATTTACTAATAGTGGTACCCTGACAAATATTCTAAGTGACCATCTACCAGCCTATACTCACAGAGCTATAACACACATAGCCAAAGAGCATCAATACAGAATGACTTGTAATTTAAACGACTTTAAGTAATTCTCAGAATTATTAAACTGCATGAACTAGTCTGCATTAAACACCCTACCTCTAAACCAAGCAGTAAATCACTTCAAAACCACATTCCTAGATATTCTTATCAGCATTGCTACCATTCACACACACACACACACACACACACACACACACACACACACACACACACACACACACACACACACAAGAAAAACATGCTCCATGGTTAACAAGACTTTGCAAAAAACTTATGTCTATCAGGGACAAAGTTTTGAAAGAATGTCTTAAGAATAAGACTAACTCTGTACTATGTAACTTTAGGCAACTTTGAAATCTAGGGTCCAAAAAAGAGCCAGCCCCTTGCCTGGATAAATCTCCCCCGCAAACTGCCAGCATATTTAATATCTACTTTATTGACACCATAGTCAATCTTACTTCTAAAACTTTGTCTCTACCCTCTTCCTCCCATCTTAATTCTCAGAACTCTGTTTCTGCCATACTCTGTTCTCAACATAACACTAATCTCTCACATCTGCCCTCCCCTTTCTCTGACTCCAGCTAGTCAAACTCTGCTAACCTTCTTAACTTCTCACTACAATCAGTTTTGACCAACCTCATAAAAAACTTCTAATCAAATTCAAACCAAGATCTCCTTCTGTAGATAATCTTCCTAGTGAATACTTGAAAATTGATGCAAAGTCAATAGCGCATCCTATTGGTATACTTATCAACAGAGCCACCTCAAAATTATATGTCCCAGCTCACTGGAAAAAGTCATTCATCATTCATCTTCATAAAGAAGGTAAGCCCACTCATATAGCCAACTATTGTCTCATTGGTTTCATCTCTCCTCTCTCAAAACGTAGAAAAATGTGTACATCTACAGTTGCTCTAATAACTACTCCAAAATCAAAACCTAACCTCATCTCAACATAGCTTTGGATCAGCCCACAGTACTACAACAACAGCCTTACTCTCTTTTCTGGACAATGGTCAGTACTGCAAAAGACTCTGGCAAGCTGGTCTAAACACTATTTATTGATCTTTCAAAGGCATTTGACACTGTTTCTCATGCTAAACTACTTCACTAACTCACTAATCTTGGTATCTCCCATATTATCTAATTGTTTTCCAGATATCTATCTAATAGACAGCAATCAGTAAAATGACAAGGCTCCTTCTCATCACACTTACCAAACATTATTAGAGATCCCCAAGGATCTGTCTTAGATGCCCTTCCTTTTACCATCTTCATCAAAGATGTCTATACTTCTTCCTTGTAATCCAATATGTGGACAATTCTACCATTATCTACTCTTCAAATAATCTATCAGACCTTCAGCAGATAACCCAAGAGGATTTCACATCCATTAAATTTTGGCTTGTTCACTCCCAATTAATACCTAACCCTTAGAAAACTAAACGTTTCCTCTTTATTCCTATAACGCTTACACTAGATAAAGCAACATTCCAGATCCTGTCTCAGAATAACACAGAAATTCAAATAGTTCCCCATATTAAACTTTTTGGTGTGACTACAGATGAAAATTTAAACTTTGATCTTCATATACAGAATAACATAGAAACACCATCAGAAATTTGGTGTGCTATATAGGCACAAACATTGTCTAAATGCATCTTCAAAAGCCACCATTGCTACTGCATACCTTTTACCCTTGACACTTTATAGAGTTCCTATTCTCAACATTCTCCATATGTCACTAAAACAAAGCTGTAATCATGCTATAATTACATTTGCTAAATTTGCAACCAGTGCATCTTTGCTTTCTACAACTCATTACTGCCCACAAACTCATATATATAAACCTACTGCCTATTCAGGACTTGAATCCATCATCCACAGCTCCATTCCTAAAAAATCCCTTAGATCAGCAGACAACTTATCTCTGCATATAAACCTAATAGATCAGCTGGACAAAGTCTTGACTGTTATACTGGAGCCCAAACATGGAAAATGTACCTTGAATTATCAGAGCAAACTGCAGCCCATTAACTTTTAAACATATATTAAATGAATTTTAAGCAAGTAATGGATATGTTCCTGCATACTGTGGTGGTGGTGCTGCGGTAGCGAAAAAGCCGAAAGACACAAACAAACAAACAAATGGATATGTTCCTGCAGCAAACTAGACAAAGTGTCACCACTTTTCCCCTTATCTCATGATAAATATCTTGAACTTTTTCAATACTAGATACACTAATCTTTCTTTCACTCCTCACTTTTTTCTATACACTTAAATACTATCATCCATGTTCTACTGAAACCTATCTCCTTATAAACAACATATATACTCTTTGACACCTTGCTCCACCTTGAATTATTGTCTTTTGTCACTTCTAAACATTCTTGGAAGTTGTTCACACCATAACATCTTTTGTTTGTGATAGGCTTTCCTTAAATCCTTACATAACGTAACTATGTTTACCAAAAATGGAGCTATTCTTATGAATACTATATTATCAGACTTGCAACACTGTGAATACTGCACTTTTTCTGCTATTATCTATATAAAATGTTAATCAAGAGCTTTATTTCATTTAATAATGTAATCTTCTTTACCAGTATAAGTATTATGTGATATGTAACCTTGGCATTTTCACTGTTTAATATGTAAAAGGTTTAAATGGAAATTTTCTCCCCAGGCCTCCTTTGAAAATGTGTACTCTCGACCCAGTCAGACTTTATCAGTACAGAAATGTCAATAAATAAATACAATTATTCTCTGTTCATTTACAGTTAAAGTAAATAAGGCCAGGCATTCACAGACATGTGTATATACAGAGTGCAGCTGAATTGGAATCGGCCACATGCAGACTAGTGGTGATTCACAATTCCATGTTGTGCTGATGTGCAGGGAGCATAAATACACTGCAGAAGATATATGCAAATGACGATATAATCTCATACAAAAGAAATCAGGAAGAGAAATTAAGCCATAATGATATGTAAATCATACTAGGTGTACAAAGTCACAATCATACTCTTTCTGTGGGAAAATGAAAGATAATGTGCCCTGCCTATTAAAGGGTAAAGTTGTTTTCAATGGTATGAGTGGGGGGGGGGGTGTACATCATCAAAGGAAATTGTATTACCAACAGGTGACATGCTACAATTTTGCCTACCAGGAAATTATTGATTAGTTTGACATGAAATGGAGAATTACATGGGTCTCGTCTGGCATGTGTCATCTATGCACAGATTTCATAGGGATGAGCTGCCTTCTTATATCTGTGGAGACAAAGGAATGAACAACTTTTTGTATTCTAGCTACAAGACCAAAAGGGAACATGATGGATAGTTTTCAGGTCTTTCCCTCTGGAATATTCATAGCGTTCCTAAACATAATGCTTCTCCATGTTGATGAGCATATATGGTTTTTTAGCACACCACAGGAGAAATTGAGCAGCATATGTGATTTCTATGTCATCTTCCACCTGCCTTATGTAGTGTGTGCAAAAGAGTGTACATATGTAGCAATAAAGGCCTCCCTTGACCCACAGTCACAACATTTTATGAACAAGGAGAGCTAGCTAAAGAGCTACCATTCCATGAACTGACAGATGGTGTGTGATACACACAGAAACATAACCAACGTGTTCACTGTTCACACAACCTCCAGGCAGTTTGCACAGTTCACATAAATGGCAGAGACTTTCAACTAGCTGACATTCTGCAGGACTATCTACTTATTAAGTGCAGTCACTGACTAATGTTAATGTATATGTCCAGAGAGAGTATTCCCCCAACATGTTGATTCTTTCACTGAAGATGATGCTGGATAACTGCGGAGCCCTAGGAACCAATTATGCCAATATGGAACCCAAAGAGCATGGTCAAACTGCAGTACAACACCTCACATTCACAAACTGACAACACAATTGAGCAGTGTCCAGCCTGTTCAAAGCCTGATTCTACTGCCTTAATGTGTCTTGGGGGAGCAGTCCAGTATGATTCTACCACAGCCTGCAGGATGTTCCGTGCATGCTGCACGCTGCATAACATTCTGGTAATGAAACGGGTAGGAAAGCCAAAAAAAAAATGTAGATAGACTGTACATACACAGGAACAGCCAATGAGCATGAGGGAGAAAAGAAACAAGCAGCAGATGCACAGCAATACTCAGACAGTGACAAATGCGGTATGCCATAGTGCAGGTGAAGTGCCAATGTCTAACCCAGAATTATGGGTCCTACTAAGCAGACAGTGATAATGTGGTATCACACAGAGCAAACCTGATGCATTCACTAATAATGTCTGGCTATGCTATTCCGTGCTTGGTCAGCTCATACATTACCATATACACCACACAGAAGGGAGAGCTGATTGGGTCACAACTGTGATCAAATGCATAAGTACTTAGGGACACAATGATATGTCTGTCTGCAGAAAGTGGATGGGGGCATATAAGAGGAGACAAATAGGGATCTTGAGATGATGGATGCTCTTTTTTAGAGATTACACCCTTTTATGATGCAGGTGCAGCCACTCTAAATGATTGTGACCTAGTGTCACTCTACAGGCCTGGCACAGTAGGCCTTGAGGTCTCCTGTGACAGGGATGGTATGTCTGTGGGATCATGACCTGAATGCAGTCAACTGGTGAGGCATCCTACCAATGAAAGTCCAGAGGAAGTTAGGAGCTTTTGCCACATCCAGTGAGGGGTGGCAGACTGTCATACTGCCTGACACAGATGTAGACAATGTACCCTCTACATGGCCACCCCTATCTACTTACCCTAACCATATTTTGAACAATGTTGCCAATTTGGGAGGTGATGGTGGACCTGGCAATCTTTCACATGAAGATGGTCATGGCAGTGGCATGTGCAATCATAGCTATCATTAGACTAACCATTGCACTGGCTTTGGACTCCATATCCTCATCGAGCAGCTGGCATAGCTGTCTGACATCATTGTGAATGTCACAGAACACAGCATTCAATTCCAGGATGCTACTGACTGTGACTGAATGATAGTCTGTCACCTCTACAGAGGGGTCTCAAGTACTGCCTACATGTCAGGGGACACCTGTGACATGTGACAACATCTAGCAACAGTGTGATGCTCTGCTATTATGAGTATAGCCACAATGGGTGCAGTATACTTATCTACTGGCAACTGTAGTGATTGAGGAATTCCCCCATTGTGGATGAGGAGTGCTTTTACTGTATGGCCTCAGGTTCACTTTTGGAAGAGTCCACATCTTCACCCTGTTTTTCTGGTAGAAGTCCAACCAGGATGGAAAGAGGCAGACTCACAGCATTTCATGGCTCTGTGTTATAAATTAATGGATTAGGTTCATAGATTAGTACTAGGTTAACTGTCC
Source organism: Protopterus annectens (assembly GCF_019279795.1). Classification (NCBI taxonomy): domain Eukaryota; kingdom Metazoa; phylum Chordata; order Ceratodontiformes; family Protopteridae; genus Protopterus; species Protopterus annectens. The sequence continues at coordinate 1,065,414,186 of NC_056744.1, read as the reverse complement.
GTGAAGGCCATTTTAAGCCTAGCTAATTACTGTCTATGAGAATTAAACCCGGCACCTTGTGTTTGCAAGGTAAACACTTTAGCCATTATGCCAACCTCCCACCAGCCTCTTTATGGGTACCAGATTCTGCCTGCCTTTTGTGTTCCAACCTCTACAGATGTCACCATAGGAAAAATAAATACTGAACGATAGACACACTGGAGTGAGAATGAATATCAGTGATACAGCTGTGGCCATGTGGCATTTATGTTAAGGACACTCTTACAAAATGTACCATGCAATTCCAATATACATCCACTGTCGTCTAAATATGCATGGATACTGAATGTTCCTATGACAAAACATAATTTATAGTGTGGTCAGCCTACTGTTCCTGCCTGCAGTGGTGCCATTCAGTAATCTATTATAGCCATTATTAACCCTGTGTATAATTTCCCGAGATGTGTGGGTGTTGTTCCATCCTGATTCCAGTGTCCATTCCAACAGAGATCGTTTTAGAACCATTGTCCCCCTGCATGGATACGAGAAGGGAATGAAGGGAATTATGTCTGTACAGACAGTAAGGGATCTAGACTCAGTTCATTGAAAAAGAAGAGAGGCAGGTGGCTATAATATGGCAATATAAAGCCCTACTTTATGTTTTATTTTAGTTTATTATAGTTTACAATTTGACTGGATAAGTGGGCTGGTTGATTGAAACTTTTTATCTATGACCCAAGTCACAGTAGCAAGGGTAATTGCAACATATAAAAATATGGGCAACTTTAGTGCAACTACCTCTGTCATAGAGTATAAAGTGATGTCCAGGAAAATATTTGGTAAAACCCTGAAGTCAAAACATAACAAAAAAGCTATAATATGCTAATGAGATGATATTTCATTATAAAACCTTGAAAGTTGAAACCACAGTGGAATGCACTGAAGCCTTCACCTTAACCTGCATCATCTGGTTTGGTTTTGGAAAATCCAATGAGATAATAATATGGAGGACTGAATGGATAATAATGATGTTCATGGAACTTTGCATGCAGGTGAACAATCTACCTTGACATTGGCTGCAGCAAAACAGTGACACCATTTCACCTGGGAGTGATGTATAATGCTTAAGTCTCTGTTCTCTGCACGTAAGAAACACTTGCTTAGGACATTGCTGCTTATCTCAAGATTCCATGATCTTGTTTTAGAATTGTGCAATCAGTGGGTTTTTTTTTATTATTTGTGTCATAATTCCTATTGTTCAACGAAATTTATTAATTAAAACATATTGAAATAAAGGTCAGCTTTTTGGCACAGATGCAGGTTATCCATTAATGTCTTTGGTTACCCCTGCTGCAGTAACACCCCAGGTGCCAACATTTAACCAGGAGATAGAATGAGTGACATTGGTCAGCCCACACATCTTGGAAAAGGTGCATTGGATCCATAGCACTGCATCAGTATACTCCTACTAAAGGACCTGCTGCAAGCAACATGGTAATCATGAGAAATAGAAACTTTGTAGTAGAAGTGAGCTTTTTAGGAAGAGTGATCTGGCTAATATTTCTGGCCATAATACATTCAAATTTTAGATGGATCTTTCCTGGAGGTGGTGGCAAATGTGAAAGAAAAATCTGAGCCAGGTGTATTCTGTTAACTGGGCCATATTTCTCTTAATGGTAACAATGGGAACAATAGAGGGGAGTCTCATTCACAATAACATCACTAAGACAGAGAAAAAAACTCAAATGGCTGTACTTTTTTTTTTTTACTGTAACCTTACTAGTTTGACATACCTGCAATTTCTCCAACTGATATTTTATCTCCAGTCTACAGCAATCTAGTCCTGATTATCACTTCTTAAGAAAAGTAAAGAGGTTACCACTGCTCTTAAGAAGAAAACACTTTCCTGAGTAACATTTTGTACATTGGAATACTGCATTCAGGGATTAGACTATAAGGAACCTGTGAACTATGCTTCAGAAATCATCACATGCCTCAGTAATCAGAGACCTAGGGACAAAAGTAGACAGCGACCTCTCATTTGATGGTTAGAAAAACATTCTACCTTGCACACCCTCATCATGAAAGGATTCACATCCAGATCCAAGGATGTCATTGTATATTCCTCCCTCATCAGACCCATGATTGAGACAGCTGGAGAGTACCTCACCAAAAGGATCAAGGGTCTCCAACATATGTCTTATTCTGCCAGACTAAAGAAACTTCAGCTCTATTCAGTAGCATACCGCCTGCTCAGAGGTGATCTCTGCCTAGGCCATGTCCAATCAGGATCTGATGGACATGCTCCACCTCAAAAATCCAAATCCATCTGGACCACTATGAATAGATTCATAACCCAGAGGCTTCCCATGCTCAAGAGAAATCTTGATGAGTGGATGGGAGATCGGTCACATCTGTGTCACTGCTTGTGTCACTACTAGACATTTATTCTTCACTATGGCTAGGGTTACAAATGCCCCAGGGCAGATAGCCTAGTACTATACTATGAAACTATGAAACTACTATGATCATAACAAGCACCTCTTCCCTGGATTGCATCTGCTGGTTCTTGTTGTTAGGCCTAATCAGATTTTATAAAGGGCATTGCTAGTGCAAAAATGTATTTCAGTTATCATAGCTGAGTCCGCCACACAAATGTAATTATTTTGGGGGCTAGCACATTGCTGACATGTCCTTAATGTAGGGTCTGGAGTCATACATAATGGAAGTCATAAATACAATTAAATGAACTGACTTGCCAAAAATCAGGCATAAATGACCTATTTTCTTAAACAGAAAGATTTAACTTAAGATCCCGATAGAACTTGTTTTCTTTTTTAATTGTCAGGTGGAACCTGTTTCTGAGAAGATGACTTCATTTTCATATTAATTCTGCTCCTATGATATCAACAGTAATGACACCATCAAACATCAATAGATTATTGTCAGACATGATGCCAATAAAGTGTAGCAATAAAAAGTAGACTAAGTGATGAAATTGCCTGAACTATTTCAAATGTCTGGGCTTCACAGATCTTGGACCATTTAGCCATGGGGATGACTTTATTATTCTGCTATGAAGGAATCAGTTCTAAATATCTATCTCTTCAGTCAAGGAATGTTTGAGGCGCTATAGTTTTCCTACTGCTAGTTATTTGCTGCAGGGCTTCGTCTATTGTATTATTAAAACAAAGCCCGTTATAACACTGACAAATGCATACTTGTTCACAGACTAATTTGGTTTATATAGGCAATCATAACCCTCAAGGAGTTTTTTTTCTGTTAGTTATCAACTTAATGTTTCTTTAAAAGTATCAGTCATACTTCAAAGGATTTTAGAGAAGCTGTTAACTGAATTACATAAAAAAATGTCTGTGCATGTTTGTACATAGTAAGCATGAGTCAAAATGTAAATGTTAAAGGAATTAGAAAAAAAACAGTGAAGGACAGCCTCAGTGATTTTAAAATAAAATTGAGAAATGCTTGGCTGTGATAAACTGAAAATAAGTTTATCAAAATCTTAGCATGTTTCACTTTATTATACCACAGGTCTGATTCTTTTGTCAGCTAGAAAATTGCATAAAACAGAGACACCTGTTTTAATGTTTAGCTACTTGAAAATTGTACATATAAAATATATTAATTTTAAAAGATAATAAACCACTGGTGAGTCAGTATGCATATTCTTACTTTAGCTCCTGTTGTTTCTGCCAAGAAGAAAGCTCAGACATGATTACCAGTTAAAAAAGTTATTATCCCATTACATAGAATATGTGTTCAGCCTACTCACTTATAGCAAACACACACACACACACACACACACACACACACACACACACACACACACACACACACACACACACACACTAGAACTACCAAGTTTTTTTGAATATTTCTGTCATAATTTTAAGAATCAAAGTACCTATAGCACATAGGGTAAGATGCTGACATTAGCCATGCCAGGTCTCCACAGAAGATGAAGTGAATAATTACATCCATCCTGTGTTATGTACGTGTACACTTGCCTGCTTATCTTAATGTAGTAGATTTATCCAGAGAACAAATATCACTCATGACCCAGTTTTGAGACTAATGATAAAGTCTGTATAAAACTGTAGAGCAAATGTGGACCATTTTAAGATCAGTACAGCAAACAATGGGAATTATAAAAAGACACGCACAAATACTGGAAGAGGTAACACAGCCTGCAGGACATAGAAATTCAGATAAACATGGATTTGTCTTTTGCATGACTGTTTTAATGTTTGCAAACTCCTTGCATTTCAAATGGTTAAGCCTGGGGCCCAAGGCATGACTGATTTAGAGAATGACTAGTAATTCCATCCACCCAGAACCCCTATTCCCATCTAGAGCCAAGGTTTTCACTACTGGGTGGCTAACCCTGCTGCAGTAGTGCTTCCACACCATGCACTCACATCTTTTAATATTTTCATAATTGAGAAACCTAATATGGCATGAAATGACAAGAAAATTCATTGCCAATGTCCATTTATATTGCACTATGTTGAAGATACTGGAAGTCACATTTGTTCATGTTTTATTGTCAATCGTTCAACAATTCCCAGATATTTAAACACTCCCTCCTGCTCAAGTTCCTTTATATCACATTACTGTCTCAGACTGATATTTTCTTTGTGCTGCAGCTTTCCTGCCTTAAATGTTATTTTTGCATATTTATCGTGACCAGATTACATTCTTATATCATCTGAGAAGTTTTTAACCACTTCCAGTTGTACTTTCAGCTTACCATCTGATGAACTATGCAGTTTTAAGTCATCCACAAAGAGAAGATAAGACGTCTTTGTACTTTGTTGTTTTCTGGGATCCAGATTATAACCATGACCTAATCTGTTAAGTAAACAGCTTAATGAGTTAAGGGCAAGACAAAAGTGCAGTGGTGGCAAAGATTCACCCTGTAATATCCCCCTTTGAATCTTTATCCCTGGGATAATAATTTGTTCTTTATCATGGCTTACCGGCAAAGTGGTTAGCCACTCTTTCATGGTCAGTGTAATGTAACTGATCAAGCCAGGGTGTATCTTATGCATCCGTAAGCACACCTTTATCCATGAATGTGGGATGCTTTCAAAATTTTTTTTGTAATCTATCCATGCCATGCTTAGATTCTTCCCCTTTTTACAATTCTTCATTATGACTTTATTTAACAACAAAATTTCCTTTCTTCCATATGACTTTCTCTTGTTATTGTTTTGTTCTATTGCCATGAATGAGTTTTCTTCTAAATTAGTATAAACTCTCTTGGCATAAATTCCAGTGTATAGTTTATACATCATTAGAAGGCAAGCTATTGGTCTATAGTTTTTAGGATAGCTTGCAGGTTCACTCTTAAGGAGGAGTGTAATTTTTCCTGCTGTTAACCATTTTGGTGTCTGTTTGGGGTACACATATAAGTAGTTCTTAGTGATAAATCTTTGTGTAAAGATGTTAATACTTTTAGCTAGAAGTTAGGTACTGTATCTGGGCCTGGGGTTTTCCATTTGGGAGCTTTTCTTTTTTTTTCAAATTCTCTGGCCGTTACTTCATCCCATTTTATATCATGTACATTTGAACTTACTGTTTCTTTAACGTCTTCTATTAATTCAGCATATTTATTATGTTCTACAGGATCTTCATAGATGTTTCTCCAAAATGTGTCTATATCTCCTTTATTGGGTGGTGTTTCTATTCCTTTTACTTTATTTCCCAGTTCTCAACAACACCTTTTGGGGGTCATTGAATTGCTTATTTTGTACTTTTCCTTTATATTTATTTACATATTGAATTCCTGTATGACTGTGATTATATTGTTATAGATATAGATGATTACACAGTTAAAGACACAATGAAATCATAGTGAGCTGCATTATACCTGAACAGAAAGAACTCATAGCTTTAATTTAAACACTATAATGATTGTGTGTGCCCTTTTTCCAGAAACTGAGGTCTTTTGTTTTATTATACTGGTAAAAAGTCTATTTAATTTTGTCCAGCAACTGTATTATGTTGGAAAGGCATACTACTATTTATACTTTTCTGAGATGAACTATCTGAGCATACTTAACAATTTGCTCAGTGCAGGGAGGTCTGACTCTACATTTCCCCGGATGCATTTTTGCCCAGAATGACTAGGTTAAGTATAATGCTCTCAATGATGAAATCTTTGCAGAACATACAAGAGCAGAACCCACCATCAACTCCTCTAATTAATGTCTGTGACTCAGCAGATAGCAAAATCACAGCCAGGTAACAAGCAGGCATACTTTTTTATTTAAGTCATCAGACACAAGCGGTTTTGCACTAACTGTGATTCTTCAAATGTAATAAAAGTGTCACAGCAAAAACAATTAATTACAGCAATATTAAATCACATTAGTAATGAAGCAATTGCTTCACTTTCAATAATGGTTTAATGCTATAAGCATCATTAAATCCCAGTAATTGGATTGCATTTAGTCTTGAAATCCACTTTCATTCTAACAGTTCTGTACATGTTATATCATTACCTGCTCTTATGGGTTCATAGATTAGTACTAAGCTAACTGCCCTTGTAGGGCATTTTAAAACTAGCCAATTACCCGATGTGAGAATCAAACCCTGTACATTGTGTCTATAAGGCAAACACCTTAACCAGTATGCCAAACTCCAAATGCTTTCATTTTTGAGCTGGATTACCATAAATTTAAAGTATGCTTTTCATGAGTACCTAACACGTCTAGCCACAGTGCTCTTCCCATTTCTTATATTAATATCAACATGCTTGCGTACTCATTCTCTAAGTGTTATTTTTGTATTTCCTACATACAATGATGCACAAGCCATGCACAAGGCTATATATACCACCTTTTTTACATTTACAGTTTCACACTCATTAAACTTATAAACAGTGTTCATGTAGTTATGTGTAAACATATCTGTCTTCATCATCCTTCTGTATTGATTACAATTACAACATGGGAATGTTCCCACTTGAGTAATATATCCCGTATCTGGACATCACGTCCTTATAGCAAAGTTGTTTCTTAAGATTGCTTTTATTCTTACATTCATAAGAATGTGTTTCACCTGCTATCTTTTAAATTCTGTTATCAACAGCTAAAATATTCCAGTTCTTATTAATATCAGAGATTTCTTTAACAGTTCTTGAAAATTCTAAGGGAAGCCTGTTTCACATCATCCTGGCTATGCACAGTTGTTTTCTTATAAACTTGCCACTTAGAAAAAAGGCTGTGCACTTGTTTCCATACACTCGTTAACTTCCTGTTTTACAGATTTCATCACATTTTTGTTATAATCTCTTTGTATAAAATCCAGGTTTTGCTGACTCATTGCATCATTTCATTTTTTATCATCAATGGTTAATCTACTCATTCATATAAACTAACTTTTCAGAACAGTCTTGAGGACAAGTGAAGAATGCATACTGTCCCTCTCTAGATATGCATTCATTTTGCAAGTTTTCTGATACAGTTTAGTATTCAAAGATCCACTAGCATCTTTACATAAAGTTACATCAAAAAAGTCAGTTGATACGACTGACCTAGCAGATGAATCTCAAAAAGTCAGTAGCTGACTATAGATAGTTTAAAAACAAGCACAATTTTGTTTCATTCTCTGTGCAAATGAAAAAACATATCCAAAAATGTATAATATGAGTCTATACATTTCACAAAGTCCTTATTCCCAATCAGACATCATCCTATTTGCATAACTATTTGCACATGGTGTGCCCATTGCAACATCAGTCTGCTGTAAGTAATATTCAGTATTAAATAAAAAATACATTTTCTATATTCAGTTATAAACATACACATATCAAATTGATCTGTACATTAACTATATTAGTTTTAGTTAAAAGAAAAGAACACATAGTTTATCTGCCAACTGCAACAGGAAATAATGTAAATAGAGAGATATCAGGCTGGATTCACGAAGGCTTGCACGGAGTCTAAGAGTAGAGTAAGACTCTATGCAGCCAACATGTCTACCGAGCGATCGAGGAACAGCCGGCAGGGGCGTGCAAGAGAACTCCTAAAACTCCTCTTACACGGACAGGGCTAGGTTATGCAAATTACCTCATTTGCTGCTGAAAGGTATGCAAATGAGGTAAATTTGCGATTCAGGAAACCCTAACCTGTCCGAGTAAGAGAAGCGTTATTTGCAGAAATGTACTCTGTTGACAACTGAGTACGGTTCTGCAAATAGCAAAACGGAGCCATGACAGCTCCAAACAAAGGATGCATCCAGTCGAGGAAGCATGCCAATGGCCAAAAATACGGCCATTGTCAATGTTCACTGATGCAAAAAAATAAAAAAAAATTTTTTTTTATCCCGATCGCCGATGTTTAAGCATAGCGCAGCACCGCGCAAATGTGCAGCACTGTAAAAACCAGAAAACCAATAATTAAAATCCACAAATGTGGATTTAACAGCAATCCGTAAAATACAATGCAAGGGAATGGCAGTCCAAAGACAACATGGCTACCGAGTAGAGGTTGCTAAGGGGGGAAGCTCAGTCTAAGAGATGTAACCAAGCATTAATAGGCAATCCTATGCAAATGAGGGTAAGGATAGTGAATCCCAAGTTAGCATAGCAAAAGAGCACAGTCAGTGGAGTGTAGGAGTAGTATAAGGGGTGTAACAGAGTAGAAGATAGGTGACATCATGATGGGGGTATGTCTGAAAGAAGTGAAGCTCATTAGAGTAGAGTGGCATGTGTCTGCTGTCAGATACTAATCACTGGAAGAGGTGTGTCAACAGGTACCCTAGCTAGATGCAAGAAATTGAAGGTGTATGCCATGAACAACACTAAAGTTTCTTGTAGTAATGCCTGCAACGTGTATGCGCGCGTGTGCGCACCTGTAAAACCGAGTAAGCCTGTGTGCGCGCGTGTGCGCCTGTGTGCACGCATTTAAGCTGGAGTAAGCAAGTGTAAGGTTGTTGAAACCCGTGCAAATGTGTTTGCGCCTGTGTGCACACGTTTTAGCAAGAATAAGCAAGTTGTACTCCATGTAAGCATGTGTGCGTGTGTGTGAGCTGGTGTGCACGTGTTTGCACTTGTTTGCACGGCGCTGCCCCTGTGGAAACAGAAAGGGAAAAGGAAGCACAACAAATAGTAGGAAGTTAAACAGGGAGGACTAGCAGAGCTAGCAGGTGAAAACAATCAAAATTATGCAATTACACAGGCAGTACACTAGCCCAGCCCAGCCCAGCACTTAAAACTCAGCAAACAACTTTCCACTATATTTTTCTCAGAGACACTGCAACACTGCAGTAAGCTAATAGAAGTGAAAACTGAAAAAGCTTTACTGAGACAAAGAAATGTTAGGGGCTGCCATTGCTGTTATAAGGTGACATATGCAACATGCTGAAGGTGGTGACAATGCGAATGCTGCTGAGCAACCCACAGTGAAGAGACAGAGAAGAGTGTACAGGCCCAGGGTAACCTACCAGGGGTTACATGAGCTGGAGATAGTGGAGCGCTATAGAGTGGACAGAGACCTCATGCAGCAAATTGTTGAGCTGTGTAGGCCACGCCTCACACACAGAACCAACAGAGCGGAACCCATCCCAGTGGAAACCAAGGTATGTGTTAGGCTAAGAATACTAGCAACAGGTACCTTCCAGAGACCAACTGGCGATATGATGGGGATTTCACAGGCATCAACATCCAGGGTACTGCACCAGTTCCTGAATGCCATGTCAGCACATGTCGTGATCATGTATATTTCTCCAATTCCTGTGAGGTATTGGCCAGCAATATGCATCTCTTCAGCAAATAGTGGAATACCCAGAGGTAGTGGGTGCAATAGACTGCACGCACATTTGCATCAAAGCACCAGCTGGTGAGCGGGGTAGGGTCTACTATAACCGCAAGGGTTACCCCTCCATCAACTGCCAGGTCATGTGTGATGCCCAGGGCATAATAATGAATGTGTGTGCTGGCTGCCCTGGAAGCTACCATGACTCCCATATCTGGCATCTGACAGAACTGTACCAGACATTTGCCAATGGGGACATCCCTCATGGTCACCTAGTGAGGGATGCTGGATATGCACTTGAGCCGTGGCTGAAGACACCCATCAGAAATGCACACACACCTGAACAGGAACACCATAATGAGGCACACGCACAAACACGAAATGTAATCGAGTGTGTTTGGGCTGCTCAAGTCATGGTTCTGGTGCCTGGACACATCTGGTGGTGCCTTGCAGTACTCACCAACTACATTTACCAAATAGTCATGGTATGTGCTATGCTACAGAATATGCTCCTGCGAAAACAGCTGCAGCAGGAGCAGCATAGGGCCGGGCACAAAAGCCCCCCACCATTGCCAAGGCCATCACAGGCAGATCATGACTCAGAGGAGGAACAACCTGAGCCTGCCCCAGTAGGCAGAAGGAGGCGTGCCCAGTATGCTTTGGCCTTGGCAAAGAGGCAACACATAGCATATACACTGGCTCAGTAGGAACCCTGGAAATGATACCTCTCTCCGACTCACACATATAGTAAAAGGGATGCCTAACTTGACACTGCCTGTTAACAAACATGTATAGGGAGTGTAAAATGTGCATCCGACATAGGCAGCCCTGCAGCACCACCTGAGGCATGATTGCCATGTGTTAAGCAATATAAAGCAGTGCTAAACAGCTCTTACCACAATTTAGTATATGTAAACAAAATTGCACACACTAAGTAGCACAACTTCAGGCAATGTTGAGCAATATCGGGCACTGTTCAGCAATGTTGATTAACATTGAGCAATGTTGTGCAAGTTTGGTCAAATATGGGCATAGTTCAGCAAAAGCAGGTAAACATGGTCATATTTGCTTCACTGTTCCTGAAGCACTCTGTTCTGTCCAGTATGTAAATATGAAGCAGTGACAGTCCTCAAACCCAGGATACTGTGCACTATAGTCATAGTACATAGTCATAGTACAGAGCCACTAAACCATGACAGTATGTCAGTGGTCAGCTTGTATGAAGAAATGTTGATAAGTCTATGCAAAGTATCTCATGGAAACCTTGCAGGCATAGCATAATCCCTGTCGAGTTAAGACACAAAGGTGAGGCCTGCAGTAAGAACAGAATCTGATTTTCAACACACATATAGTATAAATGTTAATATTGGTAATGTTCACACACATCAACAAATGTAGTGGACCTCAGACAGCAACATACTGCAAGGTCACACTGGGCATGCTCACACACTTGAATAAATGAGACAAATGTCAGTCAACAAAACAGTGAAAGGCTGAACTGGGTATGCTCACACACTTGGGGCATGTCTGAGTACAGCAGTGGGCCACACATATCTGCCAGTTGCATGTGTTAACCCAGGAACCTCGCACTGTTCACCAATCCGCCTTGTGCACACAGTTATATGACAACAGACACATATATAATATAGTGGAACCCTGTCATAATCATATATGTTATGCAGATACATAGGTTGTTCGTAGAAAGTGGGAAAGCAAAGAAGAAACAAAACCTGCAATCAGTACCATCAATGAACAATGTGCATCCTGAACATTATCATAGGTTCAGAGGTTGATACTAGGCTATCTGCCCTAGGGCATGTATAAGCCTAGCCAGAGTGTGTTTGGCTTTCGCAACCCTGCTAGATTAGTAGACTGTGCCTGTGAATAGTAGGTCACACAAGATAGCCCACATATGTTTATTTTATTGTGCCTCTGTCTAGCAGGGACCCAGAACATATCCCGGGGCTAAACATACGATCACCCATCCACTTGTCAAGATGTCACCTGTAGGTGGTCAGTGGGGGTCTCTGCGTATGTGGGACTGGGATCTCATTCCAGAGTGAGTGGGGCCTCTGGGATAGGAATCTGCCCCTCCAGCATGTCCTATTAATATCAGTGCTGATGTTTCTGTCCCTGGAGCATGTAGCTATAAGGGACTTTGATATCCTAAGGTGGAGCCTGTCCATTAATTCTGTGATGGACATGGCTTTAAACAACAGGCACAGATCGCATTGAAGTAGGCAGTAAGTGACTGAGGAGAGCTGGGGTCACCATAACCAAACTGCGCAAACCATCTGTGTGAGTCCCTAGATCTACTTGGTTAGGTACTTTTGTGGACATTACAGTTGCTGCAGGTGCTGGGTAAGGTACATCCGAAATGGGGCATTGTATCCAAGCATGGGCCTGATGAGTAAAGGGGCACAATGACCCCACTTGATCTAGATTTGAAACCCTATGTGATAAGGTGGGCTATATAGAAGGTGTGTCCAACAACATTGGCAACGTGATTGTCAAAGGCGAGAGTACTAACTACTCATGTCCACAAATCACAAATAACACCCACCGTACATGATGTATCATCACCTATGTGGTAATGTGTGGGCACGTTGTTATTACCATAGGGGATGACTATGCATCTAATGGAAAGTAGCTGTAGGCCATGGCTCGGTGGCACCAGTTATCCATCTCTGTGAGACCCTTTTTGAGGATGCTTGTGCCAGCTGGGGAGTTGATTATGGCACACAGTTTGCAGTCATCTGTGAACATGGTCAGCCATATTCCTCCCGTGTTAGCCTGTACGTCTGAGAAATATATACCCAACAAGTGATGCCCCAGGACTGAGCCCTGTGGGATGCCATGTGTAACTGGTGTATAGTCAGACATGGCACCTGCAATACTGACCATGTGGGTGCTATCCATGATCCAGTCAGCAATCCATCTTGTGACATATGTGTAGATATTGAAGCGGGTGAGCTTATGTATAATGCCCGAGTGGGTTATTGTGTTGAACTGTTGTGCGAGCTCCAGGTATGCTGTGTGGACAACCTTCTCTATGTCTATGGACCTAGTAACTGTTTAAAGACGTCGAAAAGGTTCAAGAGGGAAGATCTGCCCACAACAAAGCTGAATTGCGTAGGATCCAGTGTCTGTAGGTTCCCGATGTGTATGTGTATGGGTTCCATGATGATACGCTCCATAGCTTAGCAGACCAGGATAGTTAGGCTTATAGTGCGAAATTGTCCAGGGTCCCTTGTGGCACCACCTCTGTGGAGCAGGAACACTGCTGCTGTACGCCATTCCTTGGGTACATATCCTGTAGTAACTCTGATATTGAACAGTGACTTAATGTGAGTGTTAAGTTCATCATGAATCTCGTGTAAGCCGCAGGCTGGGACACCGTCTGGTCCCATTGATGCTGTGTTGTCTGCTATGGAGAGGGCAGCACTCACCTGTTCATCTGTGATATCAGGGAGGCTACACCCTGTTTGGATGGACATTTGGACTTTAGGGGGGATGGGGGGAAACATTTCCACTGAACCTGTTTGCCAGGATGTTTGCAATGTCAGTGGGTTCAGTGTATGTTTTGTCATTATGCAGTAACTCACAGAAAATCTGTGAGTTCCCACCCAGGTCCCTGACATAACTAAAGAAGGCCTTGTGATTGTCCTTAGTGTCTGTTGCAAGTGTCCGTTAGAAGTGGCCCTTAGATGAATCAACAAGTGATCGTAGCTTTTCCCTAGTACTGATCAGAGATGCCTTCCTTTTTGGGATTGTGATCTATCATGTAGTAGCCTCCTCCTGTCATTGTATAGCTTATTAATGGCAGTGGTCCACCAGACAGGTCCCCTGCCTTTGGAGGAGTGAGTCTTGTAGTTATCTGGGATAGCATGATCCATGCATTCCTGTAGTTGTCCATAGAAAGGTTTGTAAAGGATTAAGTGGTCTGAGTCGTAATTACCACTGTCCCAGGATCTTTGACAGATACCACCTCGGTTTGTAGAAGTGTGACATTTGCTTATGAGAAGTACTTCACTGAGATCACCTAGGATGGGAGTGTGGATGGGATATGTATGTCCAGTGAGATAAATGTATGTTCTGACCTTAACAATGAGGGGTATACCTCTGTTGTGGAACATAGAGTCCCCATGTTGGTGATGATCATGTCCCACATGTTTTACCCTCTTGTGGTTGTGGTGACCAGTTGTGCCATAGCATTTGAGTCTATATATCCTAGCAACTGTTGTGCAAGGGTGTTGGGGCTTGAGTAGTATTCCCAGTCAATGTTTGTGTATTTGAAGTCACCCAATATAATGGTGTTTGGAGAGACCTTCATATTCCCCATTGTTCCCAGGAATACCGAGTGTTGTTCCCGAGTTTGGGAGTGTGGTCTGTAGCACTCTACAAACTGAAATGCAGTTTGGGCCACTGTTAGTTGCACATGTACATTCTCCGATGCTTTGTGCAGTGCTACCAACCTGGAAGTGTGTGTATGTTTGATGTATATGGATACTCCCCCTATTTTTGTTGGCCGGTCTGAGTCTTGTGTCCGAAAAGCATGGTATGAAGTAAAACCTGGTAGTGCTGGTGTGCTTTTGGGAGACTGAACCAGGTGTCTGTTACTGCACATATATTGACAGTCTCCATACTGAGGAGAGTCCTGAGTGCGTGCAGTCTGACGGTTAGACATCTGTTGTTGAGCAGCATTACTCTCCATTTCTTTTACCCTGTAACATCTATGGAGGTGGTTTTGTCTTCTGAGCCTCGCTTAAAACAGCCACTATGGGGGTGGCAAGAGCCTTAGCCAGTATTTGAAAGCCTAGGGGTGACAGGTGCATGGCGTCCATAGCGAAGCTATGTGGCATGTCAAGCATGTAATCCCAGGCTGACAGACACTGGATCCCCTTTGAATGACACCAATATGTTAGACAACTGTTAAAAGTGATCAGTTTGTCTATATACTGTGACATCATTCTTGGTGAGGGTAAGATGCTACACAAGGTCAGGGTCATACTGGCCTGGGCTACATGATCAGAGAGCTCCTCTATGTCTTTTGTCATGTAGTCCAGGGAGGAACATCTGAGGGTTTACACACCAGCATGGTCAATGATGGAGCCATATTTGTACCTGATTTGGAGTGACCTGAGTGCATGTGTTATGTGGCAGATCCTGGCAGCTGACAGGCAGCACAAAGTGACCTTCTCCTTGTTCAGCCTGGTGAGTGGGATGTCAGTGTGTCTGACAATAAGAGTCACCTATTACAAGTGTATTAAGTGTGTTGTTTAGGCCTAAGGGCAGTGACTGTGTGGCACACTGACTTTGTGAACTATGTGATATGTGTGTATAGTTGTGGGTTAGCAGTTGTTTGGGTGTCTGCTTTGGATGTCTCTGCTGCTTAGGCAGAATATATTCAGAGCCTCCGAGTATGTTTTTGTGTGGTAATGTACTTGGTTTGCTGTCATCATAGGTCCATGTGAGACTGGATTTGTGGTGTCTATGGTTATCTTCCCCACCTGATAGACTGTGCCAGTCATGGGTTGAGAGAGCTCAGCCTCCTGTTTGTCTATACAGTTGCATCTCTTACATATATCTGAGTTTGTTGGTAGGAGGACAGGGTTGTCTGTGTACATAAGGTAGTTGTAACATTGCGTCAACATTCCAATATGCACCAGCTGGACTGGAGAGTACACACTAAACCGACCTTCGGACATGCCAGGATATTATGATGACATACTCTGTTGACTGATCACAAAGGATCAGTAGTATGTTAAGTGTGTAAAAGAGTGCAACAGGGGTTTACTGGTCAGGTTTGTCGTTGTTATGGAAAAATTATCTGCGAAGGAGTACAGACAGAACCATGACACCTCCTTCAGCTATGCCAGAAATAGCAATGTACACTCATATATGTCCTGAGTCAGGGTCAGCTGTACCTGACTGACAATGCCGCCATCCTGTCAGACAGGCCCATGCATACATACCCATCTCCCACTGACAAAAGTCCCTATCATCATACCAGGAGATATCACATGTAGAATGGGTAAACTGCTCCTCCCAAAGCCAAATGAATGTCATCACTTGGATAACATTGTTTCCCCATATGTGTCATAAGTGAACAACAGAACAAACAGACCCTGCACCTGAACAGTCTGTTGAGCCTCACCCTCTCTACAGGATCTTACACTGTTGAATGTGTTACAGCAACATATGGCACACCCCACAAGTGTTGGTGCACAACAGACCATGGGAACTATAGTCCTATAAGCCTATGAAGTCTGAACTGCTAGGCCATGGAGTCCATCATGATTGCAGCCAGAAACAGAGCTATTGTAATCTGACAAACACACAACCCAACCAACTGTGGTATGTTAATGAGCAGATCATGTTCCCCAAACCTGCTAGATTGTTTTCAAGGCAGCCACCCAGGACATATATCACTGAAAGGAGCTACACACGTCCCACATAGACTTTGAATAGCCCTTTATCAACATCACAGACACATGTATCCACAAAACCAACAATCTGTGCGTAAATATGTATTGTCATATGAAGGAATGGCAATCTGTCCACAGATAGATCACACAAGCTAAGAATTGTGGAGTCCTGTTCAAACTATTCACACCTGCTGACCCACATGGTTCATTCCTGGGATTGCATAAAACAAAGTGCGCACACATTACCATGTCCAGTCTGATGATGTCAGCATCCTACAAATATAGCAGGAGAATAAAAACCACCCAACAAACTATGTAGCGCGTTGCGTTAATGCATATCTCTTTAGTATCATAACATAGTTAGGTAGGGGTTTGAATCCTGCAATTGCTGTGTGGGGGTATGTGTGACTCCCTTTTGGAGGAGTGGCCTTTTAGTAGACTGTGACAACACATTAAAAGAGGTGAACTCCTCTTTGCCAAGTGTGATGATGTCAGTATCCCACAAATACAGCTTTGGAAATAAAAACTCCCAGTAAAGCATATAGTGCGTCATGTTAATGCGTACTCCCAAGAGTCATAGCATAGTTAGGTAGGGATTTGAATCCTGCAAATACTATGTGTGTTTGTAATTCTCTTTGAGAGGAGTGGCCTTTTTGTAGACTGTGAAAACACAACAAAAGAGGTGAATTCCTCTTTGCCAAGTGTGATGATGTCAGTATCCCACAAATACAGCAGTGGAAATGAACGCTCCCAGTAAATCATATAGCGCATTGTGTTAATGCATATCTCCCAAGTGTCATGACATAGTTAGGTAGGGGTTTGAATCCTGCAAATGCTGAGTATGTGTGTGTGTGATTCACTTTGAGAGGAGTGGCCTTTTTGTAGACTGTGAAAACACAACAAAAGAGGTGAATTCCTCTTTGCCAAGTGTGATGATGTCAGTATCCCACAAATACAGCAGTGGAAATGAAAATTTCCAATAAATCATATAGCACGTCGTGTTAATGTGAATCTCCCAAGTGTCATGACATAGTTAGGTATGGGTTTGAATCCTGCAAATGTTGAGTGTGTGTGTGTGTGATTCCCTTTGAGAAGAGTATGTTAATGTGCATCTCCCAAGTGTCATGGCATAGTTAGATAGGGGTTTGAATCCTGCCAATATTGAGTATGTATGTATGTGTGTGTGTGATTCCCTTTGAGAGGAGTGGCCTTCTTGTAGACTGTGAAAACACAACAAAAGAGGTGAACTCCTCTTTGCCAAGTGTGATGATGTCAGTATCCCACAAATACAACAGTGGAAATGAAAACTCCCAGTAAAGCATATAGTGCGTCATGTTAATGTGTATCTCCCAAGTGTCATGACATAGTTAGGTAGGGGTTTGAATCTTGCAAATGCTGAGTATGTATGTGTGTGTGTGTGTGAGTCCCTTTGAGAGGAGTGACCTTTTTGTAGACTGTGAAAACACAACAAAAGAGGTGAATTCCTCTTTGCCAAGTGTGATGATGTCAGTATCCCACAAATACAACAGTGGAAATGAAAGCTCACAGCAAAGCATATAGCGCGTCGTAGTAATGTGTTCCTCTCTAGTATCATAACATAGTTAAGTAGGGGTTGAATCCTGCAATTGCTGAGTGTGTGTGTGTGTGATACTGTTGATCAATATGCTGTTGGTTTTGCTTTTACTACTGTATGACATATCAGTAAAACAACAGTATGTGCATTGCACACTTCAGGTATCTGTGTGGCCAAGATATATATGCACATGCGACCTCAATCACTTCATAGGTGTGAAGCCTGCTTTCAACATGACTACATCTGTTACCATTGATAGTTGTTAATGCTGCTTCTTGGACCGTAGGTCACATATGTATGTATGTATGTGACAAGTCCAGCCACTGTAGTGATTTGTGCCCTAGGTCATCTGTGTCACACACACACATGACAGTTGCTATAGAATAGTGTGAGTGAGGGTGTATGCCTGGGGCATATTTCAGACATGTTCAAACACAACACAGTCTGTCAATAATGGCCATTCATTGTAGGTATACAACAACTCCATGGATATGCATACAGACCCCTTATTGCTTATGTGATACACTGAGGGACATCAGCATACCTTTGGGAATGTGGATATCAAAGGACAGATGACATCACATGTGGCTGTTTGTACACATTGGTACCCTTGCTACATGTTGTGTGCTACCACCAATGTGGTACTGTCAGGATACTATGTGTAGTAAATGTAGATGACTATGCTATTATTGGCTCATAGCTTCACAACATGGATTTGTCAACAGGTATCTGTCTGTATTATACCCTTGTGGAGAATAAGTGTCTAATCTGGGGAATGCATTGTAGGCCACTGTATGCATCACCAGATGTGGATGCACATATCCCTAGTGTGTCTGCTTGTACCTAGGATGGACACATGCCAAACAGGAGTGGTCACGGGAATGTGCAGTGGTCAATACCACTGGTAACTGGTATAGTACAATACTGGAATGATTCTAATGCTACTGTGTATCCTACAGCTGTGTGTCAGTTCTCAATACATCATTTAACGATTGGTTAAAATCAGGCTGTTGAGGTTATGTACACTACCAGAATGCTAACCAATTACCAATATTAACAGTATCACCCACAGCATAGTGTCATACCATGTCATACACACATGTGTACCCAAGTTGTGACATATGTGTAGTGAAATGCATACTGGACACCAATATGAAATATGAAGTATTAACACTGTGTAATACAGGGCATGTCACCCTTCCCATGTGCCCACCATGCACGTACATGCAAACAGTGCACCTCCACCATGTTCACAAATGTACACCTTGAAATCTGTACTGCACACATCACACACGTAACGTCCACTCACCGGCACATGCTGCCAGTACCAGACACATCAGCCAACTGGCACATGTGCAGACAATCCATGCTTGGAATTAACACTGCTGTAAACAATACTACATTGATAATCATTGCTTTGATGCATCATGCCTGCTCAGATATACCTACAAGGATATCACTACACTTTACTGTTGACAACATGCTAACATTGCTACACTGCTATTAGGTCACCCTGTGCATCAGCACAATGTTATCCTGTACCTGCATCAATGTCACAGATGACAGGAGGTGGCACAATTTCATCACATGCACAGGGTGTGTTATTGTTTTTCCAGAGCCCGACAATGACCCATCCAATTGACATGTATGTGTGTGAGTGTGTGTGTGTGTGTGTGTGTGTGTGTGTGTGTGTGTGTGTGTGTGTGTGTGTGTGTGTGTGTGTGTGTGTGTGTGTGTGTGTGAGGGACAACAGAACAGTATGGGTCAGTGTTGATGTAATGTGTGTGTGTGTATGTGTTAGCCCTACGTGTTGGTAGTATGTGTGTGTGTCTGCATGCACACAGTAACCCCTTGTGGCTGCCAAATATGGAAGGTTGTGGGACAGCCACAGACTGTACCTCCCAGGTTGTACAGGCCACTATCTCCAGCCACGGACATAGTACCTTTGCCTGGCAGGGGTGACACAGAGAGTATCGGGTACTACGCCAGACTGAGTAGTATCGTCAGAGGCAGAGGGATGTTGACTGGACCCATGTCCCTGCTGGGACTGGACAGAGCCACATGCATGTGGTCATCTTGGACAGTCTACTGACAGCCCAGCCACAACATTGCTGGGGCTGGTACTGCCACTACGGGAGAGGCTGGCACTTGTGTGTCATCCACAACGACTGCCAGCTGATGATGTTGCTGGCATACGGCCACGTCGACATCCCAGCTGTCCTGCACTGTCCTGGCACATGGACATTACATTGCGGAGGACATCTAGTGTCTCCCCCCAACGACTATCAATGACATCGGTGTAATTGTGGATGGCACTGGCAAGGTCACGGATACTGTCATTGATCACAGTGTTATGAGCCCTCTGTGCCCTTAGTCCCTGCCTGGTGTACTGTTCCATACATGCCTGTGCTTGCATCACAGCCCAGAACATACCTGAGGTTGTGAGACCCGTGCGGGCACGTCTGCCAGGGGCATTATGACCAGCAGTGCTCCCACGAGAACCCCTGGACATATGCCTATGTGGTACCATTCCGGGTGTCTGGGCATGGCTGCTGTGTGGGGTTGCATGTGCCATAGATTCCACACTGTCCTGGTCAATGCCTACCCTATGCTGTTCCTCACCTAAGGTCATTGGTGTTGAGGGCTGTATTGGCAGTATGTATGTGCGCATAGATGGGGTAGAAAGCTGTGTACTATCAATTGGTGGACCAACGACAGACCCTGTCAAACATGCCTGTGCCACAACACATGTATTATCATGTTCACTATTTGTGACAGTGACCTCAGGTTCCCTGCTGCACCCATCCAACAATACCTCAACACCTGTGAGAGGGAGACAGGAAGCACACTTTAACATCTGTACAGGATGTTCACAAACATGCACACATGCACACATGAACACATGCACACATGCACACATGAACACATGCACACATGCACACATGCACACATGAACACATGCACACATGCACACATGAACACATGCACACATGTACACATGCACACATGAACACATGCACACATGCACACATGCACACATGAACACATGCACACATGCACACATGAGCACATGCACACATGCAGATATGCACACATGCACACATGAACACATGAACACATGCACACATGCACACATGCACACATGAACACATGCACACATGCACACATGAACACATGAATACATGCAGACATGCACACAGGTGTGTTGTACTGGTTGGATAGGAGCCACCACGCTGAGGAGCAGCTCTTCCACTCTGGTGAGGGGGGGATGTGTAGCAGCACCACCACCTGTGGCAAGCTGTTGTCTGTGGACATCGTAGGCATGCTGCCGGACATGTCTGAGTATATCACTGCAGTGATGGCACACCTGCTCATAAGTCTGGTTATGCATGCCTACATCATTCACCCGATGAACAACATCCTGCCACAGTGCAGTGCAACCATGCTGGTCCTGGCAGGTTCTGGAGAACAGCAGGTTATAAAGGTGTATGAGGGCATCTGATAATACTTCCTCCTCCTCAGGGGAATATGCTGGTTTCCTGTTGTGTGACATTACCCTGGAAGACAATGAAACAGTAATTGTCAGCAAGTCATGTGGCACATTCAACATTCTAAAGTACAGACATCAATGAAATGCCATATATAGCAACCTATTGGCTGTCAGTAGATACACACTTTTAATAACACATATGACTGCTAAGTCCACAACTGCCTGACAGTGCCTGGCACATACTATATACCAAATCATGTTCTGCACAGCAACAAAGTGGAACCAATATGTAAGACTATACAATAGTACATGACACACTGCACGTGACACAATGCACCACCTAGCCAAAGGAGGTGTATATGCCGCTAATGCATACAGACATTTGTCATCCATTGAAGTGAATGTACAGTATGGTTACAGTACTACCAGTACACCACGTCACTTGTTGATAGCAAACCCCTCAGTAACATATGTGCACATTCATCACTATAGGTGGCATACTGCTGTACTACACTATACATGTTGCTAGATACGCACTTATATCCTGTGACACACATACCACCGAGGCCATGTTACAGACATACTCACACACACATCAGACATACCTACAAGACACAAAGTATGGCAACCCAGATTAGATTTACCTGTGTACCATACAGTACTGTGTGTCAGCACCTACATAACCTCATGCCTGAGGTATGTAATGTGTGAGGACTACAGGTAACAAACAAAACAGTGTTACCAAGCCATGTGGATATAAACCATACTGTGCTGTTGAGGCCTACAGCTTCAGGTAATACTAAAGTTCATACGTGAGTTGTATTCACTAGTGTTAACAATCAATACACATGCATGTACTGCTTTAGCCTACAATGGCACACTCCAGTCGACACCATGGGACTACGTCACAATGTATGCCATACTGCTTTTCCTGCCTGCCAATAGCATACATACCTTTTGATGGGATTAGAGCTACAACACTACATACCATGGTATACACAGTTTCCCACTAGGCTATCACACATATACACATCTTTGACACATTTGTCTACACATTCTCCATCACACCCAGTCAACCTCACATAGCATGTGATGCAACAAGTACATGTGTGTGTGTATCAGGTCCTAGGTAGCTGATAGGCTGTTATCCGTAGGGCCTATGGAAGCCTAGACATTTGGTACCCTGCACTTCAACACCCATGTAACGTAGGTTCATGTGCCCCTGTCATGCAGAACCACAGAGGTGATTACCGGGTTGTGTTTGCTATCCCACATCCAATCATCATGATTATTCATGGCAACTGCTACTGAGGACCTTCATTTGCTGTTGATAGGTAGTTGGTTCCACAGTATGGTATGTGTCTGTGATGATAATGTGCCACTCAAGCATGTACTGCTTTTTGACTTTACAAGGTTTAGATCAGTACAGTGTGTAGCGTGTATAGAGTTCCATCTGTTTACATGGAGCATGTCCAACACCTGTGGGTTTGGCATAGCTTTGTATGTTAGGTAGAGGTAGCCTCTGGGTAGGCAGTATGCAACACAGTGTAGCTGAGGTTTTGTGAGACAGTCGGCATAGGGCATCTGTTTGAGTCCGGTAATACTCTTTGTGAGGTATGTGTCTGGTGTCTACAGATGCTGTGGATGTCTTCTGAGGTACATACCAACAGGGACATTGTACTCTATGATGGGTGTTATGACTGATGAGTAGAGTGGAACACTGACCTCTGTTTCCATGGATGACACACCTTTACTGATGACATGTGGACTGTACTCAGTTTACATGACTAGTGTGGCACTGTGATTATCATAAGGGACACTACTGTCCACCTGTGTCCCGTAGTCTCTTATCACACATTTGGTGTTGAGTAGACTACCACCTATGTGGTAGTTCATGGGTACAGGGAAACATTGAAAAAGGGTTTTTTTAACCTGAAAGCTTTGTTGTTTATAAAAGTTTTTTAACTCAACTTTTCGTTGTTTGGATACAGGGCTTTTAACAACAGGGATGGCAATACATGTACAACATTGAGCTGGAGCGTACATATGAACATCCACTGGTGTACACATAGATATGCATATCAGCACATATACAGTCCACCTTTCATGGTGGGAATATCAATTATGCAAAGGTTGAGGGGGACACAGTTGTGTAATGATATTGCACAGTCTTGTGCAGAATGCATGGAAGGTGTTCTCAGCCCATATATCTTTAGCAGGACCCCCTATCTGGAAGACTACAAACCTAACAAATCATACCCATGGCGTTTGAACAACACATGTCATATGCTAGCACTGTATGCTGTCTTGTTTGACACACACTACAACCTACATATAAATATGCACATAACAACCTGCACCAACATATAAATGTCCGCCCTTCACAAACAGTTGAAGTATGTCCCTTGCTCTATGCACATGTTCAGATGCTTATAAATCAAGCACATATGTATCTCACCATATGTGTGTACCATACAGACACAAGGTCCACGCTGTTGTAAGTCCATACACCTCACGGATTACCTGTTGGGCCTTGCTACAACATGGACAGTTGTCACATGTGTGCATACAGTAATAGTGCAAGGGTATATATAGCTGCAAATGATACATTACTATACTAGCCTGCTACAGCAGTTGCCAATGCTAAGCTACACATTATGTGACTATCATGCATGTCTTACTCTGTGACATCCAAGTTTATATAGGTGTTTGCACTACTCCCCCAAACTGCCATTAAACGCAGTACTGTACAGACCATAGATAACATGTTCAGATGTTTGACATGTAATGCTGAGCTACGTATGTCACACTTATGTCCCACTGCACAGAGCTACACACCAATTTCTCCATAGCAGTACTTATGCATGGCATCAGTGCATACATACCTACTGCTGCCACATATGCATGTTTCAGAGGATGTACAGTACTATTCATAAACATCTACTACTTGCCAGTAACTACAAACTGTTACATACCTGTATGCCCCTTTCAGGTCCATCTGTGTATGCTTTGACGTTTCTTTCTTTTTTGTTAAGTACAGATACTTACTTATGTTAACTTACTTTTTTATTTATTTTTTCTTAATTGATAACTTTAGTTTTGATTAGGTATATATATTTGTTACCTAATTTTAATTTTTTTCTTACATGCTACTGTCTGCAGGAGCTGTTCACTTGCTTGAACATGCAATGTAATGATTGCATGTGGGTATAACAAGTACAATCTGCTTTTATAGGTATCTGCACATGTGCATGTGATGCCCTCTGCACCAATTGTTGCCCAGAATTTGGTAAATGCATAGAGCCTGCTGAGTGGTAATTGCAGTATTCACTGTCATAGCAACCCAATGCTATCAATTGCTAAGGTATGTAGGCATAGCCCTTTCAGATTTCCAGAGTGGGGCCCATGCTTGTTTGCAGTGGACACTGTTGTGTAAGTCAGAAGGTTGGTATATGTCTTATAATTGAAGCTAGAGGTATCGACAGTGATGTACATGTTGTACTCAGACCTGACTGTTGCCACTTCCAGTACTGAGCTATCAGTGTAGAGTTTTACTCACCACTACAAATGCTTACACAACATTTATGTGACTATATAGTTTTGTTTCTACTCATATAATTAACTGCCATACAAATGTAGTTATTGAGACGTATTCTTTTGACACATGAACTGTTTGTGAACTGTTATACTGGGAATATTAATGTACTCACTTCTGCAGGGTTTGTGTTTTTTTATTGTTGACATTAGCACAGGGTTCACAGGACAACTGGACAATTCCAGTACTGAATATGCCTACCTACACACTTGGTAAACCCTAAACACACAAGTATCTTTTAATTGTGGGGGGATGCTTACATACAGAGAGCATTATGTATTAATGTGTGAATATTATCTTACTGGGCTTACTGGATTGGTGTGTACCTATCAGTTTATCAGGGCAGGTGGTCTGTCTGCATAGTTCCCAGCTGTGAACCTATCCAGATGGTAGCCAGAGGTTACACTGTGATTCTTTGTCTGTGCAACTCACAGGTGTTTTCAGCATTGGTACAATGGCATTGTTACAGTCAGTTGCTACCAGTACATGGCTACATACATTGGTATTTCTGTGTTGTACTCCTACATAAGGGTATGCTTGTGGATGTCCTACCAAAGCTATTTGCAGAGTGTGTAACAGCAGTATAGCCTATATGCCTGTGTGTTTGTGCCTCTGCCAGGCCTATGGAACACTCAGATACATCTTTGCATGGAGTCAGGGATAGGTAGTTGAAAGTGAGGTACACCTTACACATAATAGGGACAGTAGGTGTAGACTTCAGTGATGCAGTGCATATGGATTAGTACTCCTTTCATGAAGTACAAGCGGTGTCTACTGTTATTATTGTCAGCATTCATTGTGTAATAGCCCACCTTTCTGACTGACTTCAGTACTTTTCTAAGGGATTCGGAGGGACACAGCTAAAATATGTTTCACAATCGGGGACATCTCTGGAAAGTTGTCACAGTTAGGAGGTATGGCCTCTGCCCTACTCAGATATGCTAGTGTTTGTCCTGCTATGATACTGTGTGGGAGTTGTAAAGTGCCTCTGTAACATTATTTTCTGCTTGAATGGCTGCTTCTCACATCACACTTATGTAATGCAATTCCAGAAAAATTGCTGGTAAAGATCCACAGAACAAGCTTTGTGTTATGGCCTTCCAATTTTTCCTTTGCATTCACTCATTGTAATGCATGATATATTTTTGGCAGCACCAAGTTATTGTATATCTGTTGTGGCTTAGTGGTACTTCATGCAGTCTAATGTGTCCAAGGTCTGGGATTCGAGACTGACAGATGTATTTTATTTTGCTGCTGAGCAGAACAAGGGCCCTGACACAGAGTGACTAAAGCACTTTTAAGCAGTTGCAAGTGGGTTTGCGTGGGTTTGCGCGACACTTAGTGATGCTTAGCTAAGCACACACATGCGCACACTCGCTTAAACCCGCTTACTACTGCTTAAAAGTGCTTACTCCCACTAACCCCGCACTAATTTCTTTGAAAGAATAGAAAATGGGGAGATAGGAAAGTGGTGAAAAGGGGCACAAAGAGGGAAAGACAGTAGGAAAACAAGCTCGGGATGTGCAGGATGGCTGTAGGGAGAGGGGTGAGGACAACAAAGTATGTTGTACTGCCAATTATAATTATCAGTTTACATGTCCAGCGGACATGTGTGCGAAATGGGCAGCTATGTATGGGGCTTAATTTTTTTGTGGATACAGATTGCCCTTTTTTTTTTCAGGTGAGAGTGGAAAGTGAGGTACATGAAGTATGTTTATTTGGGGAGGTAGGTTGGAGGAGTCAACAGACAAGACAAACAAGACTCATACAGGGGCAGATTATGACACATGGGGTGGGTGAACACAATTGATGGGGATGGATGTTTGGAAATCGCAAGCCCATGAGCCCACAGATGGTAACAGTGGGACTGAGATTCCCAACCATGGGCAGTCACCACTAAACCTTCACACACCCGAAGGTCACTGTGTTGGGGCTGCGTAGGAGAGGCAGGCTCACCCATGAGTTGTGCCACTCTTGCCTCGAGCTGGCTTAGGGCATCAGCGACTAAACGCTGGATCTCCCTAAGCACCACAACCCAGACCCTTAGGAGGGTGACAGGTGGCCCTTCTCCGCCCACGCTTGCAGGGAGGGGACGAGCCCCTTCCCCTACAGTGCTTCCACCTGAAGGTGGCACAGGGCCAACAGAGGAGAGTGGCCCAGGCTGGGCACAAGACCTGCTGGTGCCAGGTACAATTGCCAGCTGAGGAGGGACAGGGGGGTCCGCTGGGACCGGCCTTCCCATACATTCTGTGATTAGGTTTGTTTAATTACAACATAAACAACAGCATTCCAAATTAGTTGTAGCAGCATGCAGTAATATTCCCATTAACACAACACACCAGGGTTACAACAGTTGAACAGCAAGCATAACACATGCATATTTTGAATGACAGTGGATATTCCAACAGCATGCAGGGATGATTAGTGGCAACAGGCCACCAAGATTGTGGTGTTTGAACAGGGCACATGCATCAAAGTAAGTGCAGATTTTTATAGAGCAATAGGACATATGTCCCAACAAATTATTTTAGATTACACATACCCATTGAGCTGTGGAATTGCTTTGTTTATGCACATGGAGTAGGGTATAAAATAGAAACCTCCATTAACATCTTATTAGTACTTTTACTCTACACTACATTCCTATTGACTGCAGGTGTATATCCCCTACATGTATAATTACACTAGGCAACATGCATTAGATTGTGTAATGGGTTTGGCTAGTTCATTATATACCTGACCTATATCTGACATACTAACTGTCCAAGATGCAGATATTACTGCTACATACTTGTATTTTTTTTATATTTATGTATCTACATATCTGGATGTGCTCACGTGACATTTCCAATTATATTCTACAGAACCCTACATTTCATGTAGCACACTCACATTTCTGGGGAACACCTTGACAAGCTACTCGTGTGCCAGATTTACCTATGCATGACAGCCATTTACCAACTGTTGAGGACTGTTATATGCTTCACAGCTACTGGCACTTCCCTCATCCACTTTATATGGGACTGCACAACTGTGGGTTGACAGCACTTAATACGACAGTACTATTTATTTACTGCAAGGGTACAACAACATTTCAAAGTAAGTGACACAGACACACTCCAGGTATTATAATTTTATTAATTACATTGAACACTCTTTTCTACAGGCTCTCTCCTTTATTTGATATTACAGTGCATACGGAAGACCTATTCAGGACATATCATACCTTTATTGATAGGTTACAACACTCTTTTTCAGGCTCGCTCACTTATATTAACTGACAGTATATGCAGTGATAGTATTCAAGACTTATTTTACCTTTATTAATGGGTTACTACACTCTATTCCTGCCTCTCTGACTTATGTTATGTAACAGTACATGCAGATGATTTATTCAGGGAATAGATGTTATATGGTTCACAGCTACTGGCACTTCCTTCATCCACTTCATATGGGACTGCACAACTGTTGGTTGACAGCACTTAATACAGCAGTACTATTTATTTAATGCAAGGGTACAACTACATTTCAAAGTAAGTGACACAGACACACTCCAAGTATTATACCTTTATTAATTACATTCAACACTGTTTTCTACAGGCTCTCTCCTTTATTTGATATTACAGTCCATATGGAAGACATATTCAGGACATATTATACCTTTATTGATAGGTTACAACACTCTTTTTCGGGCTCGCTCACCACTTATATTAAATGACAGTACATGCAAAGATAGTATTCCAGACTTATTTTACCTTTATTACTGGGTTAGTACACTCTATTTCTGGCTCTCTGACTTTTGTTATATAACAGTACATGCAGAGTATTTATTCAGGGCATTTTATAGCTGTATTATTGGGCTACAACACTTTTTTCATGCTCTCTCACATATATTATGTAACAATACATGCAGAATAATTATTAACCTGCCTGGTGGTGCAGCCTTAGCAGCCTATTTGCATAGGCTTGCTGATTCATAGCATGAACACCTGCAGCTATGAAGTAAATGAAGGGATATTGAGACATACCTATCCATTATTTAGACTATATTAGCATGTCTTACATACTGCATTCCATGGCTACCTACATAGTAGTGGGGCATCCTGCATATGATGGGCCTCCTGGATCCATTGGTTCAGAAGGTCCTGCTTCCATCTCTTCAGGTCTGCATGGTGGTGATGGACCTGCTCACCAGTCCTAAGCACGCCTGTGGCACTGGTGAGTTCATGAGCCAACCGGTTCCACGCCTCTGCCTTATACTCTGTTCCTTGGACCTGGCCCTACAGGAGTTGAGACGCATGACGATGGACTAGGAGCCAAACCATATATTTCGACTCCTCAGTGCCCCAGCATTGCACTCGAAAGTGACTTCCCTCTCCAGCACCTGACATTCTAACTGCAGTTGTGGGCTACAATCAGTTATGGTGCATATTCCCGCCTATGGAGCTTAAATATGCCGCATTTCACGCACTTTTTTGTGATAGGCCATTTTTGAAAATTATTGGCTGACTGCAGACCTGTTTAGCAATGGTTAATCTACCATTTCTAAGTATATATATGTTAACAGTGGATGTTTACCCTAAGCTGTTGTGGCTTAGTGGTTCAGTACTTTGATTATGGTGCACAGTGTCCTGGGTTCGACCCTTGTAATTGCTTTTTATTTTACTACTGTCCAGACAGGTTAGGGGGTGTGGCTGTGTTTAAGCAACTTTGCTCTACGTTGCTCCACAATGCCCGACGGTGCGCTGATTGGCGCTCACCTCCATGCAAACCAATTGCACTGGGTAAAGCACTATTTAGCTATGGGCAACTACATTGCACTGGATGAAGTGCTGCTTAATTACGGGCAATTATATTGTGCTAGGTAAAACGCTGCTTAACTACGGGCAAATATATTGTGCTGGGTATAGCATTGCTTAACTGCGGCCAATTATATGTCAGATTCCTTTATAAATATACGTTTTGTTCACTGATACATAGGCCATTTCAATGCTTTTTAGTAAAAGTTTTATCATATATGTCAGGGATTATTTCATATACTGATTTTGAACATAAAATAGGATGGGTAGTGGTGGGACTCGAACGATGAATGCCTCCTCTTTGTGCGAATGCTCTACCACTACACTATCGCTATTTGGTGTAATTTGCATACACATTCCTTATTATGCTCTTCCATGTCGAGATTGCTAACTGCAGCTAAGCAATGGGTACACCCGCGCACACATGCGCAAATACGGGCAGCTATATCAGGAATTAGAAAAAAAAAATAATGTTTTACTTTTTATAACTGTGCTGGGGGTTTACAATGTCAGGGAATGTGGTGTTGGGTACATGAATATTTGAGCGGACTCGCTCTTGTGTGTTGACATTTTGCATTTACCACACTTGCAGGGGCATGGACCTTTAGACTGCTCGGCAGTCGGACACGCCCCCTGCTTGCCTGCATGGTCCGTGTTAGACTTGGGGTAGAGTCAGTGTGCCTTCATGAATATTCATGGCATGCTGACGTCATACCATTCAACTGCAGCCTCCGAGTAAGACTTATTTAGCCTTCCACGGAGGTTTTGTGAATCTGGGGGGAACATCTAAACTGATGAAAATAAATGATGTTGGTCCAAAATCCACATACTATTCATAAAAATTTGTAATAAAATGTTCTGTATATTTTAAAATAGACATCTCATTATTTGATAGAGTGAGGAGAGTCTTTTGTAAAAAATGGACATTGGTTCAATTAACCATCTGCTCTTCAATACAATTGAGATAATTGGAAATAGATTAAGGTCTTTATGCAATCTAGGTAGTCCATATATAACAGGAACTGTAGGTGTTGTTACATACAAACATTCCAACAAAAATGTAGTAATAAGTTTTGACATAAATCATGTATCTGAGTTTTAACATTTGATATAATAGCACCAACGTCAGCCTTATTAATTAGTTTGTAAGTAGTGGCATCATTTAAAAGGTCATACATAAATGAAAAAAGTGATACTCTTTATCCTTCACTACTTTCCCACCATCTTTATCCATGGGATTCGTTATGAGTCTGCCACCAGTCCTTAAGTGATAAAGAGCTTTCAACTCATTACAGGATACATTAAAAATGTACCTTTATTAAAATGCTGAACCTTTTCGTATAGATGAAATTCACATGCCTGTAAAAATGCCTCAGTAAGGGGAAGGTTATTGGTAACAAATGCACTTGACTTACAAAAAGGCATCATTAGTTAATCAGTAGCATTAAACAGTAATTTAAGATTTTAATTTCATATAAATAAATAAAAATCAGTGATGTAAGCGAAAACATCCACATCAGAAGCAGAGATAAATGTCAGACCCCTGCTCAACAAAGACTCCAGCTCGACAAACAATGATAGAGAAGAAAGGTTAAAAACAGTTTGTTCCTTTGCTAGTGCTTCATGCTGTGTGGGTGTTTCTGGAAATTCCCTATGTTCCCTATTCTATTTACACTGCATCCTCTCTGCCTCACTCTGGTCCTGCTCCAAGACTGCACAAGATTCCAAGCTGATAGTTGTCCATTTTGGTGCTGGTAGCTCCAGAAAATCCTGAAATGATTGCAAATCTGTTATAGCTTGTTGTTCTCCTGCTGTTTGAATAATTGACTCATTTAAGTATGCACTGTTATTACCTACTATGAAGCAAACAGCAACTTGACGGTGCATACATTTGACACAATAAGAAGCTTATCTATAAAATAAATAATTCCATTTTGGATATTGCTTTGTTTATACATTTATTTTTTTGTTTTGCTTTTCACTGTTTTATATATATCCTCTTTCCTATAACTGCCAAGGAAACTAAATATCTTTATATAAGTTCTATCATATTAAGATAGACATATAACATCCTTCATCTAAATCAAGAATTATCATCTCAGACAGTTGACTCTTCCCGCAGTTTTGAAATATTGTTCAATTTTAGTTCAAAATTATAATTCAATTATATACGTCACTAAAATGTACTACTTGCTTGCTTCTCACTAAGCTGGTGCTTTCTTTTTGTGTATTGCATATCATCTTATTAACCTTAGTCAACATACAAGCATACGTTTTTCTGACCAGTTGCACTATGTCAACTTCATATTGGAACTCACACCTCATCTCCCCATCTGTAAATCATCTAGTCAATAACTAGAGTATACACCAAAGTTAAACCTCTGCCTCTTGTTAATATTAAAATTGATAACTCTCCAGCCTCATATACAATCTATACCATAATAATCAATTCATGGCAACCAAATTACAAGAGATCCAGCCTATGACATCTTGAAATTGTCTCCAAATATGAACCAAGTCTTCCCATCAGAAAAAAAAAAAACAGATGACTTATTAAAACTACTTTATTTAAAACCAGCATTACTTAGTCTCTTACAAAAGACTAATAGCATCAATATTTTAATATTGCAACCTTAATCTACATGCACCCTTCCATGGACTGCTAACAGCATTAAAACCTGAAGCGCTATCATGTAGCTTCCTCCAACATCTATTGTCTGAAATATTTATCAGGTATTATCACAGAAATATATCATTCGCAAAGTTATATCCTTGCACTCCTGCTTAGGGAACACAACCCCTCCCCCCAAATTTTCCAACAATATTTACTCCTCTAAAAGTGACATCACATCTCCTAAACTAATGTTGTGCTGCTTTGTGCCATAATGAACTCTGACTCTGACAGTTGAAAAACAAGTTGTTTTAAGGGTTCATTTTTAATATTTTAGAACAAGATTTCATTTTTTTACTAATGGTGCACATTCATACAAGCAAGGCATTTGTTATTTTGATGAACTTAAGGAATTTAATAAATGCCAAGGCCACTAATCAGAGCCCTGACTCCTTTGATACAAACATATAATTGCTGACTGCTGAATGGTGGTACTTCAATTGAAACTAGCATACTGATAACTAAACATCACTTTATGAAGGTATGTCTGTGTTTTTCTATAATACAATGAGCTGCTGAGTGTTGACTGCTTAATGATAATGTTCCCACTATAACTGGTTTCTTAAGCTAAAGTCTTTCTGAATGACAGTGTGGCTACTTTCACATTCCGTTCTGGTCACTAACTTAAGGAGATACACCAGAGTGTTTTTTAACTGTAAAAAATTAATAGCATAGTGAAAACATTCTGAGAAACAACACATCTATCGTGAGTAACTGTTAGATGATCTTGCAAACGTTCATTGGAAGAAGAAGAAAGGGTTGAAGAGCAAGTGGCAACAGTACAGCAGGTCATATAATTTGAAAACTATGCTACTCAACCCTACTGCACCTGGGATTCATGGAGAATAATGGAAAGTGGTATTTAGTTAGCAGGTAAAATCTATGGGTTTTAAAAGCGGATTATATACTGTTATTACTGATGCAAGAAGACTAAAGAAATAGAAGACAATCTTATAGAAGCTTCCATGTCAATTAATTTACTCCAAAAAAAACATTTGTAGTAAAATTATGATTGTGTCTTCAATCATCTGGCATTCTTTCCTTTGGCATACAAAGATCAAGATATGTGTTATGTGCCAATGCTAACAGTTGTAGCTTGATTTGTATTTTGTTATACTAGATGCTAGACTATGGAATGAGATTTGATTCATTTTAGAAGGACATAAGTTGTTATAGAGTTATTTGAAGCTCATGGTAAATGTAATACTTTAATTTATACATTTTATTATTAATACTGTTTTATTGTTTCTTTATGAATTTGTATCTGTAATTATTTTGGTAGGACTGATACGTTGTATGATTATTTATCTGCCTATCAATTCATCTTAAATGCATTGCCTAGGTGAAAACATACCCCAGGATTCAGCAACCTCTGCACGGGGTGCAGGAAGAGTGCAAGAGCTGCTGGTGGCAATATGGCCACCAAGAGATCAAGGAACAAGCTCCCGGGATGTGCACAAGCACTCCTGCACTTTTCCTGCATGGACACAGCTCTTGTATGCTAATTACCCCATTTGCAGGTGAAAACCATGCAAATCAGGTGAATTAGCAATCCAGGAAGCTGGCAGTCGTCTGTGCAGGATTAGCGTAACCTGCAGAGATGTACTCAGTTAGTAAATGAGTACATTTCTGCAAACTACAAAATGGAGCCATAACAGCTCCAAATAAAGGGTGTATATAATGTGGAAGGCATGCCAATGACCAAATATATGGCCATTGTCATGGAAAACAGTTTCAAAATAACAAAAAATAACTTTTATTTTTTTGGGGCCAATTTCGGTCATTTAAGCATAGGGCAGTGGCGTGCAAATGGGACCGGCACGAAAATAAAACTCAAGCCTTGAAAAAACCTTTTTATGCAAAATCACAATTTTACCATTATAGTCAATGGCAGGCAGAAAACATCAAGGCCAGCGAAGAGTGGTTGCTAAGGGGGAAGGCTCAGTGTCAGACTTGTAACTAGGCATTAGCAGGCAATTCTATGCAAATGAGGGGAATGATACTGAATCACAGATTTCCCCTCATGGCTAGCCTGCACCCAACTGTATAGGTGCAGGAAAAAAATGGTGCAAGCCTAAGAGTTAGCTGACATCATAGAGGGGTATGTCAGGCATACTGTAAGCTTATTGGAGCTCTGTGGCTCGGGTTTGCCCTTAGCTTAGCAGAGCTAAGGAAGGGGGTGTGTCTGAAGCTGCCTAGCACTCTTTACATTTCCTAAACTGGTGTGCACGCTGTGCAGTGGGTTTTAAACAAACAAACAAAAAAAAAACATTCACATCTGAGCACTGGGTTTGCGTGGCATGCCTTGGGGCTTAAACAGGAAGGCAATGGGAAGGGAAAACAGCAGTAGGAAGGTAATCAAGGAGAACTAGCATAGTTGGCAGGTGAAATGTATCAGAATCAGCCAATTACACAGGCAGCAGCCCAGCCCAGCACACTACTATAAACTATGCAAACACCTCTCCCTCTGTTTTTTCCCACAAACTCTACACCACTGGTGTACACAAATGGGGAAATTTTACCTCACAAAAGCAACAAAATGATAGGGGCTGCATTTGCTCTCATAAAGCAACATGTGCAAGAGGCTGAGCGTGGTGAGGATGAGAATGCTAATGACCAACCCATAGTGAGGAGAAAGAGAAGAGTGTACAGCCCCAGGGTAACATACCAGGGGCTACATGAGCTGGAGGTGGAGCGCTATAGGGTGGACAGAAACCTCCTACAGCAAATTGTTGAGCTGTGCCGGCCACACCTCACACACAGAACCAACAGAGGGGAACCCATCCCAGTGGATACCAAGGTATATGTAGGGTTAAGAATACTAGCCACAGGTACCTTTCAAAGGCCAACTAGGGAAATCATGGTGATCTCACAGGCATCAGCATCCAGGGTACTCCACCAGTTCCTGGATGCCATGTCAGCACATGCAGGTGAGCACATATATTTCCTCAACACCCTTGAGGTGTTGACCAGCAATATGTGTCTCTTCCACCAAATGGCAGAATACCCTGAGGTAGTGGGTACCATAGACTGCACGTGCATACACATCAAAGCACCACCTGGTGAATGGGGTAGAGTCTACATAAACTGCAAGGGCTTCCCCTCCATCAACTGCCAAGTTGTGTGCGATGCTCAGGGCATTATAATGAATGTATGTGCTGGCAGTCCTGGAAGCTATCACGACTCCCACATCTGGCATATGAAGCAGCTGTACCAGAGATTTGCCAATGGGGACATCCCATATGGCCACCTAGTGGGTGATGCTGGTTACACACTTGCAATGTGGCTGACTCCCATCAGAAATGCACACACACATGAACAAAAACTCCATAATGAGGCACACGCACAGACCAGAATCATAATAGAGCATGTGTTTGGGATGCTCAAGTCATGGTTCTAGTGCCTGGACATATCTGGTGGAGCCTTGCAATACTCACCAGCTACATGTACCCAAATTGTCATTGTATGTGCCATGCTACACAATATGATCCTACAGAAACAGCTGCAGCAGGAACAGCATGGGGCAGGGCCACACAGCCCCCCACCATTGCCAAGGCCTGCACAGGTGCAGAGTGATTTAGAGGAGGAACGACCTGGGCCTGCCTGAGTAGGAAGAAGAATGAGTGCCCAGTATGCCCAGGCCTTGGCAAAGAGGCAATGCACAGCACATATACTGACACAGTGGGAACCCAGGGAATGACACCTCACTCTGACTCGCACATGCAGTAAAAGGGATGCCAAATATGACACAACCTGTGCTTAACCATGTATAGGGAGTGTACTATGTGTATCTGACATAGTCAGCTCTCCAGTGCCATCCTCAATACTGGCACAGCCACAAGGTAAGTCACACTCACTATCAATTACTGAATGTAGTAGTATGTTCTGCTACCTTTATCTATGGTATGGATGTGAGCATGTTAGGGAATCAGGTGGCTGAATAGGATGCCAGCAGATAGTAGACACATATATCGGCAGCATGAAATCCTTAACAAATACTGGTGTCAATATAGTAGGCAGTACTAGACAAGGTGACAAAACCCACTGCAGGACATGTGGTGGGCCAAATATGTGTCCATAGGACACACACATGCATGTCAGTGAGGCTCACATACCAAACAACAGTCTAAGCCAGCAGGACAGGAGTAGACAATCACAAAGAAAGGCTGTGCTAAGGCTTCTTATTGATGGCTATGACAAACATCCCCCCTCCAGACCTACACAGACAGACTACAACAGGTCAGGCAGTGGGATGTTAGTTCTGAAGGGTAAGAAGTCTGAAACTGAAATGTAGGTCAATAAAACCTAAGAACTGTAGTACACTGATATACCTCTAGTCTGCATGATAAGTCAGAATACAGAATGAAATGGAGTACCTGAAATACCAGTACAGTCATAGCAAATGTTTACAGTTGTTAGGTGTGCCCCTCCCACAATCCTATGTAGAAATGTA
Source organism: Protopterus annectens (assembly GCF_019279795.1). Taxonomy (NCBI): domain Eukaryota; kingdom Metazoa; phylum Chordata; order Ceratodontiformes; family Protopteridae; genus Protopterus; species Protopterus annectens. Next base: position 1,065,377,419 of record NC_056744.1, on the reverse strand, counting down.
GTAACATGTATGTGTAGGTATAATAACAGTGGAGCACAGATTACCTGAGCTGGCCAAAGTAGCAGAATAGATTGTAACATGTGTACAATATGCAGGGCTCTGTGTGTTAGGTTGTTCTGTGTTGTATATTGTGTGAAAGTGGTCAGCATGTAGGCATGGAGGATTCTTTCCCGATGGCCAGTGGCCAGTACTGTTGATGACAGGGCCAAGTTCTCACAGCTGCAGTGCCAAACACAATGCATCCCAGCAAGACACAATCCAGCAGTAATCCATACTAATTGTTTGGATGTAGTATCTGTAACCTTCTGAAAGATGGACATGTCATGAATGTGGACCCAGACATACAAACAGTACACAGGTGGAAGAACCCAAGACAGAGAGTGTATAAAATGTTACTGTCAAATGGACACACCTTTGGAATTGTACATACAGATTAGCAGCACATTAGTTGGCTGTGTAGTATGGAATACTGATGTCATCTGGCCAAACACTGGCAGACGACAAAACGCACAGGTATGTACTACTGTGAAATTGTTAATGTCCCTGTACAAGCCAGCATAAGTGGAATGCCCCGCGTATATCTGTGAGTCATCTGCAAGTAGTTTCCATAGCACACATGCAGCCAGCTCACCCCACCTTCAGCCACAGGTACCTCACAGGTCTTATCCCTGCTGTTGGGAATGAGTACAATATGACCCCCACCTCTGTATGGGAATAGCCACAGAATGCAGCATGCTGAAGAGGTGTCCCATGCAGGTGTGTCCCTAGCTGTAAGCAGCACTCTACCAGCATCCACACCAATGGATCAATAAGGACAGAAACTATTGACATTAACACCTTGCACACCTACCCTGTCACCCCAGGGGAATATAGTGGCTTGCAGCCTGAGACTGTAGGAGTGACACAATGCACTGGCATGCTACAAATGGCCTGCATCACTACCAAATGCCCTACAGTCCTCTGTCAAAGGCCTGCGTCTCACCCGTACTGCCAATGTATGTTATCTCATGGACTCCCAAATAACAACATAACACAGTCCACAGAACACAAATGCAAGACCATGTTGACAAATCCCAGTAGCATGTCCACCATGTCCTACTGCATCAACTGTGGACCCACCCCTAAATACTGCTGGGATGAAGTGATAACTATAAGGATACTTATCAGATAATGTTTGCATAATGTTCGAAGAGGATAGAATAATGGGGAGGGGGTAGAAGCATGGATACCATGGAGTGTTTGAAGTCTGAATCTCAGATGTGTGCACATACTATCCCTGCCTGCAAACACAGGATAGGGTGGCTACAATCCTGCTCGTAAACCACAATGTGAAGGATTAATGACCAGAAATATAAGCCCTGCCTCTGGGTAACCTGTGTGAATCTGTACAGCTGTGAGGTATGGCCACAGCAGGATATGGCCATACTGTCACATCGATGGATGTACAAGCATGGGATCCTCAGCCACCACAGTACCAAGGTGCTAAACCATTTACACAGACCCATCAGCAAGTGTCTGCAGCTCCCTGTCCAGAATGGCATGATTGTGCAAGAATATGTAGGCTGCAGACCACAATACTTGACACAGCTTCATTCATCTTGTGTTCCCCAGGAAATTACTGTAAGCAAATATGTATACCTGTCAGTAGTTTACATAAAACATCACAGAGTAAAACAGTACATACATCTGAATATCTCTGCTAACACCAAAGCCATGTATCAGAAGCAGCACAGACACAATTAGTTTTAGTATCCCACTATCCTTTGCCCATTGTGACTTCATATTGACAGCCGATCTACAGATATCCTCAGAAACAGGTTGCTAGCTGTAGGTGTAGAACACAAAAGCCTGCACTGGAGTACAACCTACCTGGAATGGATTCAAACATTTAATACAGAAGATCATACTGGGCATGCTCCCGCAATTAGAGAAACAAACTCCATGTCGGGCAACAAAATACTGAAAGGTCATACTGGACATGCTCCTAACTTACAGAAATGAAGCCCATGTCTGGCAACAACACTAGACTATATATATCTGTCAGTCACAGATGTTTGTGCACACACTCCACATTGCACACCAGTCATGCTTTGCACACACATTGAATAGGAATACACACATATATCCAAGGGCAACACACTATAATAGGCCAAACTTACCCATACATAGATGTGTGGAAGAGAGTGACAGACAGTGAAAAAGAGCTTTCCATCATGAGGCCTGTCCCACCCAGCACACATCCATTTGCCCAATACCACATGATGTGCAAAGGTCAATCACTGTAGACATTTACTTTTGGTATCCCTCAGCACTATAGTGTCTGTGGTGCTTGTGATAACTGTGTAACATGACTGTAGAAGTCATTATTCATCTAGCAGTTGTATACACATTTCTGTTAAATGTAAATCTGTGTGTGACTGAGTGTTGTGTGTGTGTTTCCAGATGAATGGTTTATGGCCCATTCGCACAGACTGCACTCCTCATTGCCCTACTTTGGCAAGCTTGTTGATACCATTCATCTTGAAGTACACCTTTGGAGAAAGAGTTGTCCTATAATCTCTGCGGCGTGTACTATAACTGCACAATGTTATAGTGTGATGTAATAGTTAGGTAGGAGTTCTAATCCTAGACATAGCAACTGTGAGACTGTGTGTGTGTGTGTGTGTGTGTGTGTGTGTGTGTGTGTGTGTGTGTGTGTGTGTTTGTTTGTGTAGGGATCAATGCTTTTGAGGCCATTCACAGTCACTAAACTTTCCATTGCCCTACTTTGGCAAGCCTGCTGATGTCATTCACCTTGAAATGCACCTTTGGAGAAAGAATAGCCCTGTAAGCTCCATGGCTCATGCTATAACTGCGTAATGCTGTAGTGTAATGTACTAGTTAGGTAGGAGTTCTAATCCCAGACATGGCAACTATGAAGCTCTGTGTGTTTGTTTGTGCAGTGATCAATGCTTTTGAGGCCATTCACATTCACTACACTTTCCATTGCCCTACTTTGATAAGCCTGCTGATGTCATTCACCTTGAAATACACCTTTGGGGAAAAACTAGTCCTATAAGCTCCGTGGCACATAAGATAAATGCAGCACACTGTAGTAGCAATACATAGCTTTGTGTAGGGATCAATGCTTTTGAGGCCATTCACAGTCACTAAACTTTCCATTGCCCTACTTTGGCAAGTCTGCTGATGTCATTCACCTTGAAATGCACCTTTGGAGAAAGAATAGCCCTGTAAGCCCCGTGGCTCGTGCTATAACTGCGCAATGCTGTAGTGTAATGTACTAGTTAGGTAGGAGTTCTAATCCCAGACATGGCAACTATGAAGCTCTGTGTGTTTGTTTGTGCAGTGATCAATGCTTTTGAGGCCATTCACATTCACTACACTTTCCATTGCCCTACTTTGATAAGCCTGCTGATGTCATTCACCTTGAAATACACCTTTGGGGAAAAACTAGTCCTATAAGCTCCGTGGCACATAAGATAAATGCAGCACACTGTAGTAGCAATACATAGCTAGGTAGGGGTCTGAACCTCAGCACTGTTAAGTGTGTGCATGTGTGTGTGTGTGTGTGTGTGTGTGTGTGTGTGTGTGTGTGTGTGTGTGTCATCAGTATCCAGTGTGGAGGTAGCTGTGATTGTATAATAACAGGACTCATTGTGGTACTGGTTTTGCAAATTTCTTATATGGAGGACCTATTATATGTCACAATGTCCACCTTACAAGGACAAAAGATGTCAAACAGCAGATAGGATGGTGTAGACAATCCATACCCCTACATGTGACATTATGGATTGGGGAACAATATAGGCAACCTTTGTATTACCCAGAAAACACTCTCCACCCATGTCTCATACACAAACACACTTGGCTAGGCAACAACCACTATGTTGGTAGTTCCCTGGATATTGCCCACAGGTAGTAACCATGGTGTGATTGCAGTGGACTACAAAGGACATGGCACCCTGTTCCATCCCTACAATCAGCAAATAATTGATTAAAGTGGTCCTTTGCTATGTTCCCCACTGGACACCTGCAGCAACTGTACAGTCAGCAAATGTAACCCACAAAGGAAATACCATGCCTTATACACATGCCCTGTATGGACAGATGCCACTAACACCACTGAATACCTGTATCATGTTGTCAATGCAGGTGCAGTATCAACCCCAGTTCCATAGCCAGTTCTCACCACATGAGGTCAGGAATGCACATCATATGATAACAATCTGTCCACACAACATGCCATAGACACCCAGGCACACTTCTACATGTCACAGAACATGCATGTGCATATCCCAGACACCATCCATGTTATGGAATATAGAAAACATACATGGCAAGCATTGCACAGCACTGGCCACCCACAATAGTAACCTAGATGAGTGGATGGTGAATACAATACCCACATGTGTGGGCCAATCCAGGGACTACACCCCTGAGCCACACTGCAGACCATTGTCAGGTGGCCTGATGCCAAGGTATACCCTTTGCCTAGCCTTGTACAGGCTTCTGGTACAGTCAACCACAACACACCTGTGAAGCAATGAACTCGTGCATGTCAGTACTGGCAAATCTGTCTGTGTGCATGTGAAGATTAACACCTAAACTCATTTTACCAAGACCAAATCACCTAAAGTTCATTTCACCTAAAACTCATTTCACCTAAAACTCATTTCACTGACAAGTAGTACAATAAGGCAAGTCAAAAGTATATGCCCTTTTACCCACTTTAGTGCGATCCTGGTGTTAGTATATATAATTAGGGTGGTGTTACTTTGGTTTTATGGTGTCTGGTTTTGTTTTACATTATTTGGTAAAAGCCAACTAGATGGGAGGCTACACCCCACACACACCCCTGCATGCAAAGATGGACTCTGAGTCCTCACTGTCATGTTCTTGGTGTGTGAGCTGTGTCTCACTAAATATTTCCTACTGGATATTGATCTGACATGTGGATATTAACTGTAGACTAATGTGTGTATAGCACGTCAGTAAGGGCTGCTGTCATGTAGTAATAGCATACCTATCGGTGTCAGACATCTATCTGTCAACACATTCATCTTAATGCATAGCCAGTTGGCCTACTGATGTCTGTCTGTCTTCTGTACAGATGTGCATATGTCAGGTATCCATCTTGGCTACTTACAGGCAATCTATGCTTGACTGTCACTGACATGTCTGCCAAGCTGTGTTATGAATGTCACAGCTAGGAATCCATACCCTGTATGCACCACATGCCATGGATACCTTAACTACACTACCACAGTCAACAGAACATGCTTGGGTATGGGTCTCCAAGACAGACATTGACCATGTTATATAATACATGTTGTATACATGTCAACTGGAGCATCTCACTGGCCCTCTGCAAGAAGCAACCAGATGATTGGATGTTGCATGTAACTCTCACCCTGAAGATCACCCCTGTGGTATCTGTTGATAGATGGCCTGCTGGCACATGGCAGGTGGCATGATGCCACTGTACACACATCGCCCACACTTCCCATCACTCCATAGACAATAGCCTGGTACACACCTATGAACACCTGCACCGATGGACCCCAGTACTGACAAACGTGTTCATGTGCATTACTGAGAATAACAGTGTCTGTGTGTTTGTAGACCTGAAGTTGAGAATACCCTGAGGCCCTTCACACCCACAGCACCCCCCATTGCCATAGTTAGATGTGGCTGCTGCTGTACCAGACATTACATGTACCTTGTTACACTCTTCTCCCTAAAGGCTACATGGGGCTTGCAGTACCAGCACAACACTGTTGTACAAATAGGTTGATAGGCAAGGAGCACCCTCTGAGTTCTGGCAAGTGTGTGTATGTATGCATATGTGTATATTTGTAGGATACAGCATTCTGAGGCCACATTCTCCTAATACAATGTGCCTTGCCACACAGTATTAGGGATAGTGATGCTGCTGACCATAGGAGAGCCATGACAATGCATCACCCAACTATCCATGTGGCATGTGCATTAGATGCATATCCCTGTAGTAGCACCCTTGGGCTAGACAAGGGGTTGTATTGCAGTCCTGGTCAATGTGTGATGGTAGGTATGTCAGAGTGTTATCATGGGTTTCAGTGAGTACAATATCCACTGTGGGATGTGGGTGCTGTGTATACTGTCTTTACACCATGGTACCCCCAGTACATGTCCCATGTTCCACTGTATGGGGACCACTGTTACTATCAACCATACAGGTAACTGATAACACTATCCAGCCCAGTTATGCAATTGCTGTGTGCAACTTATCTGTAACAGAATTAACACACTGTCAAGGTAGTTAGCACTGATAAGCCCAGGTCACTCAGATGTGTGTATGACTGTTATGTGTTTGCCAATGTGTCTATAACAGTATGTCACACTATGTATTGGATATAAACAACTGGTACATCCCCCGTTACCATACTGTACATGCCTGGGGATGTTCTTCATGTAACATTTAACCTGGAACACACCTCATCCTAAAAGGTGTGTGGTGTGTGCAATTAAGGCCACACACATCAGTAGCACTACATACCTAGGTATGGGTTCTAGTCCCAGTGTTGCCAAGTAAGACTGTGTTTTGCAGAATATACATGTCCCAGGAGGTCATCTGTCCGAGAACTGCCTGGCATATGCTACCATTTCACAGGTATCATCCTGTGGAAATACATTCCATCACAACTAGTGGTAGATGTGTAAATGTCCTCTTCCCCACTGTATATGTGTACAGTGATATTGGGGTTGGTATATATAGCTGGGTATGGCTCTTGTGGACACAGCCACCATCATTGCAGTTACTGTTGAGTGTATCCCCCCACTTAGCTGACCGTAATACTGTACAGTTCATGTTAACAGGTTAAGTAGTTGTCTATCACACTATCTGTAGTTCTACAGCACCTCTCACCCTCCAAAGGGTAGAGCTGTGCCATCCAATCCGGCACACCTATGTTTACTGAGTTGAGGATTGCACTACAATGGGGAAGGCGACATATACCCTGCCAGTACCATCGTCAATCACATTAAACTAGCAGACTGCTTATTTCCCAATGTGTTTTTGTGCCTATTCTGTCTTGTGGAATTACATAGGCTACAATCAGTTCCTTGCACAGATACATATATCCATGTGTACAGTATTTTCTGTGTATTGCATCAACACCACAGCCTCTGTGTGTGTTATGCACAAACATATAGTGTGTACCACCCAGTACACTTACCATTGTCCACTGTAGAAGGGCTGCTGACATCAGTCACCATGCACTCACTTGTATACACCTCCCCCAGACCTATCGGCCATATGGCACATGCAGTAACTGTTATACAGACCTATGGCACGTGTTCTCCTGTACCCAGGATATGGCAAAGCCAAGGTGTCACCACAGTGCCATACCCCTTGTAGGACACAACAGCAGACCATCATCCTGCTGACACATGGACACCTACAACACAAATGGAATACATTATAGAGACCACAATCACTCAGTGTTAATAACAGCTATAATGCATCATGGCTGGACAGTTACACTTCCTGACATGTAAGCATTAAACTTTACTGGGGACTACATGTTACACAGCATTACATTGGTACACTGTAGTACAGTCACCCTGTGCATCAGAACCATATTATCCTGTCCCTGCCTCAATGTTATGGATGACAGGGATGTGGCATAGGTATCATCATATGCACAGGGTGTGTTGCTGGTTTGCCAGAGACCTAGGTTGAGTCATACATTTGACACCATGTGTGTGAGTGAGGGGGGTTAATTATTAATTTGGCTGTGGTGATGTGGTGTGTATAGGTATGGGAAATGCACTTTAAGACCTGTACTCATTGCTTAACAGTACACACACACACACACACACACACACACACACACACACACACACACACACACACACACACACACTGACATTCCACCATACTACTTACCTGTCCCTGAGTTTACAGAATGTCCCTATTTTTTCTCATAATTTCCCCATCCTGCATCAGTCTTGAATAATTGCAGTCAATAATACCAATCATTAACGTATCATTCTTCTAATTGTTCAGAAAAGTGATCACAAAACATGACCTATTACTCCATTAACTCTTTGGAGTCATTTTTTCAAAGACTCCATGATGTCATCCAGTGTTCACCCTGGTTTTGTCCAGATGTCTTGAGCATGGCCCCCATATTTATGGGCTATTCCAGTCACTCAATAATGTTCTGCACTGGAGTGTCATACTTGACTATTGTTCAGTAGATACAAGATCTGTTGGTCTGTTAACTTTTTATGTGGACTACAGTAATATTTGGAAATGTTATCTGGTGTTGTCTAGTAATTCCTCAATGCATCTTTAGTGCTGCTTATGAGGGTATTCTTTCACCTTTCTGCTGATTGCAATTAAAACAGTATCCCTGGTGTCTAGTTTTCCTTCCCACTGCATCTTTCATGCTGCAGACTTTATTTTACTATCAGCTGTCCTGAGATCACATGTCAGAAAAGTATTCTTGGTGTCTAATGTGTCTGCCCATGACCATGTACTGCACAACTTCTAAGGGAAGTTGAGAGGTATGAACAACCCCATACTCACACATGTGCATACATGGACACATACACACATGCATTCTACATATATCAACCCACCTCCACTCCACCAGATAGCACTTACAGACAAATTAACCCCCCCACACACACACTTAAAGGTGAGGTTGCACAAAGATACTACACACAGACCTCTCATTATGCATCTGCCAACATGCATGACATATGGCACTCAACAGCATGCAGTGCAGCTATAGTCAATCCCTGGTAGCAACATTATACATCTCTGCAATGCATTTGTTGTGTTAGTAGGTGATGCCCTTTCCCCTGGAACACACTGCATCCATGTACACAGTATTGCTGTGCACCTGTTCGGCACCCTGGTATGTACTGTGCACCATACCTCACAGGTGTACACACCATTGCTGAATGTGTATATGTGTGTCAGTTATGTTTGCTCTGCTGCTCACAGGCCCTATGTGTGTGTCCAAGACATACATGTGATGATATGTGGACAGATGCCATTTGTGAATGCCTGATGTCTGATTTACAGATCTCATCATCAGCGGTGTATGTATTGCCAATAAAATGCAATTACACATACAACCTTTAGACCTTACCGTGGCTATGGGAAGTGTACACACCCTTATTGATATGGCTCCCTCTTCCCTGATATGCCATTGGGTCACATTACTGCATATGCTAACATTACACAAACCTGATATGTGACATATGACCTGTGCAATCAAATGCAGTATCAAATAAATGTGTTAGTTGTGCAGATGCTAATTGAGATGCATGCAATTTGTGGGTGAATATGTGTGCACACCCTTATCATGATGGTTTGTTGCACCTACTGTTATGTGTACTACAACAGTCACTATTCCTGGAAGGGGTATACTAGCATGGGCCATCTGCATTTGACAGTATTTGGTCACTCTGCATTACAAATGTCCCCCAACTCTGCGTGATTGCAAGGTCATCTAATATGCAGAGCCCTTGGAGGTCAAACAGTGCTGTCACTATTGCTGTGAAGTCAGGGTTATGTCTGACACAATTCATGACCTTGACTGTGTGCAGAAACAGCCATTCTTAGCGAGCTTTGGATCTCTGCTTCAGTGCACTGTTGTGTTTCAGGATGACACCCCCTCCCCATCCTCAGTCATTTTGCAGATGCTTGAAAACTATGACTTACACATGTGTATCATTTTGCAGTGTCCCAAACTCTGAACACCATGTGTACCAGCCTAGTCCCTGCTAATGAATGGCAAGCATACAGGTGTACACTGGCACCAGCAAGGTACAGATAGGGATGGTGGGCCTGAGGTGGGGTGTGGTGTTGGTTGTGCAGCACATGTATCTTAATTGATACTGTCTGTTGGTTTCCACTGTGGTCTTGGTACACCAGTACACACTGCAATGCATGCCTTTGGGGGACTTTTGCTGTTCTGCATATGCTACCTGTAGAGAGGCCTGGCTGATGTTTCCTGTGGTACAACTGTCAACTCTTATTACCCTAACTTATGGGTCACACTTATGTAGAGTCCAGGCAATTGCCAACACAGGTACTGCACAGCCAGTACTTGCTAGACATTTCTGCAACTTCCTCAATGTTGTGGCATGTTACTAAGCAGCCTGCACGACCAGTTTGCAACATGTGTCGTTATCTGTTTTGGATGGCCATCTGTTTATTTTTTAAATTAATCCTGTCCCATACATCCTTGCCACATACATGACTGTCTGCACTGTTTGCCATGGTATATGCAATGGTGAGGTAAGGCTACATGTCCAACTCCTGGGTGCTACCTGTTGGGTATAGGATCCATTCCATGGCTTGTAAGATGTATGCAAGCCACGGCTGGCTCTGCTGTAGGTAAGTGGGCACATTTGATGGCCAAACATCTTGGACAGCAGACAATTTTTTGGTGTGACATTGAAGACCTGTACTTGCTGGAAGGTCCATGCTCATGAAGAATGCATGCTGTCAGTACCTCAAAAGCTGCTTCCACAATATGTTATCTGGAGTGTATGCACACATATGCTTCCAGTGTTTGTGAATGTATGTATTCCCCATATTTGCTGTCCTAACATAGGATTCCATATTACACATTCATTGCTCATGTTAGGACCACATTGCAGGTTGTAAGGGTTGTGGACTGCAGTATTGTGATATGCCACAGTGTAGATCTGTAACAGTTGCCATTGTAATAGTGGTATATACACTGTTGTAGCACTGTATAA
>NC_056744.1:1065316655-1065361655 GCF_019279795.1 Protopterus annectens | reverse complement strand
CAGTAATAAGACACCTTAAGGTTTATGACTGTAAATTTTCACACATTACACCTTGGGAACATTGGTGGGCTAGTGCTTACTGTCTTACAGACTGTTCTGTTTGTCAGTGTGATAGTGATGTTTTAAGTTAAGCATTATGTAACAGATGCATCTTCATTGTGGCAACTTAATTCTTTTCCCCCTAGGGTTTGAGTACATAGTGTACTTGGATGCTGCTGAACTACATCTGCATTACGTACTGTTGATTGATTCTTATCTTCTGGGCCAGTGTTTCTTTACTGTTGTACTACTTGAAGGCCTTGGCCTGGACAGCAACATATGTTATGCTTTCGGATTACTGTATAAAATGTTTTGCTTGAGAGTTGCATTATTCAGTTAGTATGTATTTCAAACACCTAACAGCTATATGACAAGGCATATACAACTGAAATAGTATACACATATACATTTCTTATATATGCAGACTTGTGTGTGGTGTCATATTCATATCCTTTGAATTCTCTGTGGGTATATGTTTCATGCAATAATTGCCTTTTGTATGAGACTATCAAACACTGTCCATTTTAAAGGATGGCAATTGTAGGAATACTGGCTGTTCAATATGCTGTGCACTCTCTAAATATGTATCTTCTTATACATATCTATACATAGTAATATATGTATATGTGTGTATGTGTATATACATATATATCTATATATATGTTTATATATTTATATATATATATATATATATATATATATATATATATATATATATATATATATATATCTGCATATATGTGTGTGTGTGTGTGTGTGTGTGTGTGTGTGTGTGTGTGTGTATGCATCATTGGAATGTTTAATGCTTCCACATTGTACATTCCCTATGGTAGACAGACTGTTCTGCATGATATCTTATTGATACCATCCTGACATCGTACATGTGGTATGGATTACAATTAACTTCTTGTGGCTATGTTGTGTAGGGTCCTGGGTATGAGACTTGCAAGTATTGGTATTGTGTTGCAAGGCAGATCTGTTTGGCTGTGGAGGAGGAGATTATATCAATTATTACAAGAGGAACTTAAATTTGGCCCTCTCACCCCCATTAACAGTGCCTTTGGTCATGTATGTATTTGTTGTGTTCTCCTATGTATCTCTCTCTCTCTCTCTCTATATATATATATATATATATATATATATATATATATATATATATATATATGTATACATATATATCTAGATGTATACATACATATATATATGTATATATAAATACATACATCTACATATATAAATACATTTCCTCTACTGTTGAATGACTGTGCTGGATGATATGTTTGAGAAAACATGAAAGTTATTTATATCTGACATGGCTTAGTGGTAAATCACTTTGGCTATAGTGTGCAGGGTCCTGGGTTAGAGACTTATAAGGGCTGTTTATCTTGTTGCTGGACAGAACAAGGTCTGTTGGATACAGAGTGATTAAGGCATTTTTAAGCAGTTGTAAACAGGTTTGTATGATGGTAAGCAATGCTAACTTCCAGTTACGTATGATTACAGAGAGTTAGCTTCGAAATTGCTTATTCTGTGTGTGCATTGCTTACCCCCATGCAAACAGGATTAAACCCGCTTACTGCTGCTTAAAAGTGCTTACTCCCACTTACACCTGTGCAAATTTCTTTAAAAGAAAAGAAAAAGAGGTGATAGGAAAGTGATGAAAAAGGGGCACAAAGAGGGAAAGACAGTAGGGAAAATAGCTTTGGATGTGCAGGGCGGGTGTAGAGAAGGTCCATCTGCCCAATTCTTGTACAGCAACAGCTGTGCATATACACTGATTTGGAGGTAGATTTGGACACTCAAACCCCTGAGAGAGGGGTGAGGACAACAATAATATGTTCTGAAGCCAATTAGACCAGATTATATGTGTCCAGTGGACACGTGTGCGAAATGGACAGCAATGTATGGGGCGAGGTTTTTTGGGGGGAACTGATTGCCTTTTTTTTAAGGTGAGAGTGGGATGTTTGGGGAAGGACAGTATGTATATTTGGGGAGGTTGGTTGGGTAAGATGACAGACAAGACAGACAATACAACATACAGGAGGGGTATATGACACATTTGGGGGGTAAACACTTAGGATGGGGAGGGTTGTTTGGAAGTCGGAAGCCCATGGAAACAGTGGGACTGAGGTCCCCATCCATGAGCAGTCACCACTGCACCTTCACGGCCTCAAAGGTGGCTGTGCTGTGGGCTAGGTAGGAGGGGCAGGCTGACCCTCTAGATGTGCCACATGGCCCTCAAGCTGGCACAGCTGATCTCCAAACTCCCTGTGGCGCTTGCTACACACCAGACCCTGGACCTGATGATGGGTGACAGTTTCCTGTCCTCGCCCACTCCCTGGGGCAGGCGAGCCCCATCCCCTGAGGCAGTTCCACCCAAAGGTAGTGCAGGACCAGTGGACAAGTAGGTCCCAGGGTGGGCCCCAAATGTGCCTTTTCCCCCATGCCATGGCCAGATAATGTGGGAGAGGTGGGTCCGCTGGGAACAGCCTTCCCAAATGGGCTATAGTGTTTCAATTTCAAAACATATGTGGGTTAGTAATAGTATACACATTCCAGGATTAGGTATAACAGCATGCGTAGATATTCCCATTAACCCAAAATACCAGATATGGTACAGTTGCATAGCAAACAGAACACATGCATATATGGAACCACAGTGGCCATTACAACAGCATACAGGTTACTTTGATGGCAGCATGCCACCAATGTGGGAATATTTCAACATGGCACATGCATAGAAACACATTTCAGTATTTATCAAACAATAGGACATATGTCCCAGTAGTAGCTTTAATTGTGTGCATACCAACTGAGTTGTGTATTTAGATTATTGTTGCAGATATGATGAGGGGAGAGAGAGATGTCAATTAAAAACTTATATATCCCTGTAGTTCTTAATACTTTCATAGCCAGTGTTGTAATCTGTACCTTACAGGTATTATTACACTAACCTATGGCCTTAGTTTGGACAGTGGTATGGTTGTAGACAACTATACATGTGAACTGTGTTTTACCTGCAGTATACACCTCTTACCTGGTATACCTGGGGTGGTATTGTTTGTTAACACTAGTTGACTGTTTCTACGCATATTCCCAAATTTCAGGTTGATGTTATTCACATACCTCTCAATCTCTTATTGCACGCACTCCAGTCAAGGCTTGACAACATGCAGGTGAAACTGGGACATATTTTGACAATTGCTCTCATAAATCTTTGGTGTGATGCTATAATGACAGGTTTGTTTTCATATACATTTTCTGAATATTTACAGGTCTGACATTCAGTTATATGTCATGAAATGCTGTCTAAATATCAGAGATCATCACAATGATTTGCCAGGGGGACAAGGTAACAGGCAGCGGATCTGGGCAATCTGAACAAATCTGTACAGTTGAGGGGTATGATTCTGCATACAGCTTACCACCACTCCCAAGATTCAAACCACGTCTGTGTCTGCTAAAAAGAAAACAATGTACATCACAGTTGAGTGTGCTATTTAGATATTGCTGAGTATCTCGTTACTGATTTCTTTCTATAATTCTCCCGTGGTTTTACAATCTGACCTTGTAATTACAACACTTTTATAAAGGGATTCTTAGACAGTTTTATTATGTAGCACAGTGTGGGTGACAGTGATGAGTAACACATTATTATTCAGAGAAACTGTAACACTAACAATGCCATACAATACCAGACTAAACAGTACCAGTCCAGGATTTAAATATTTTATTTCCAGGCACAGTTTTCTTATCTCTCTCTCACGACAAACTCCAAAATCCAAAAGAACAACTAGCAGTCAAGTAAACCAGTTTATTAAAAAACACTCTAGCACCTCGGCATATACTAAGCCTTCAAGGAGTAAATTTCAAATGAATGCAGTTCTCATTTTATACCCACATATATTCATTCAAATAATTAATTAAGCAATTAAACAATAAAATAGCTAAAAACACATCTATCTAAACATACATTTCCAGCAACAGTCTACATTTAAACCTTTTGGAATCAAAGTATCATATTTTAAAATAAAAACAGTCTCTTTATATAATAACATTCTTATTTAAATCAACATCTACAAAATATATTTGTTCTAATATTGTAGGTGTTAAATCTTTAGAATCACACAAATGATGTGCTTTAAAGTGCTGAACCAAGGGACTTTCTTCTTTACTTGTTCTAATGTCCCTTAAATGCTCCAATAGCCTGGTCCTAAACATTCTCTTTGTTTGGCCTATATAAAATTTGTTACACCCACATCTTATTGCATAGACTACACTTTCTGTACAGCAACTAAATGATGCAATGGCATCAAACTTCCTGTTATTTATAACAGGAAAAGTCTGTACAATGTGTTTGCAGCCCTTGCATCTACCACATGGTGTCGTCCCTAACTCTTGAACATGTTTCATTATTATTTCTTGTGGCTTGCTAAATTTAGTATGAACTAACATATCTTTCAAGTTAGTCCCTCTTTTATAAGAGAATATCAAATTATGTTCTGCTAAGCCTGCTAACTCTGGATATTTTAATAAAAATTGCCAGTAATGTTTTATAACCTCACTAAGCATATTAAATGTTAAAACTACAAAAAAAAAAAAACAAACTATTTGTGTCTATATAAGCTTTTTTATTTTCTTTATTAGTCATATTAGCCTTATTGATACATCTTCCATATCTCTCTCTTCTGACTCTAGCCATACTTCTCTCTACATTATTAACATCATATTTCCTATGTATAAACATAGCTGATGTTTCTAATAATTCAATTTCAAAATCTTTATTATTATTACAAATTCTCAATATTCTTAAGAACTCACCATACAGTAATGATTCTAATATATGAATTGGTTGACAACTGTTGCCTAGCATGAATTGATTTACAACATCAAAGTTTCTATGCAACTTGGTGACTATCTCTTTACCAGGAATACCTTCTAGTATTATATCTAAAAAAGAAATCTTATTGTCCCACTGTAACCCATCAAACTGTAAATTAAATCTATTTTTGTGCAGATCTTTAACAAATTGTTCTAAGTCTTCTGAACCTCCATCACATAAGAAAACCAAGTCATCTATGTATCTATAATAACACTTAACATACTTGTTATAAAATGTATGTGTGTAGATACATTCGGTCTGCACTAACACCATAAAAAGATTTGCATACATAGGGGCAAAAGACGAACCCACTGAGGTTCCTTGTAACTGATGATAAATTTGTTCCTCAAAATAAAAATAATTATTTTCTAAACTAAATTTAATTAAACCTGTTACATAACTAGCCAATGGACTGTCACCTAGGTATTTATAAAGAGCTTCCATACCAAAAATATGTTTGATGTTAGTATACAGGATTTTTACATCCAGTGTCATCCAAAACATATTCTCATTCCATTTTATTTTCTCAATTTTGTTCAAAAAATCAAGACTCTTTGATATATGATGGGTGATGAACTACTTCCTTCAACAAATGCTTATGTAATGCAATACCAAAATTATGTAAAAAATATTTCTTGGCTGTGACTATTGGTCTCCCTGGCGGATTTACCAATTGTTTATGCACTTTCAGCAAACAATAAAAAAATGCCCTATCTGTCTTAACATTAAGCAATTTCTTAAACGCATCTGACTTAGACCAATAGCCCAGTCTATATCCTTTCTCTATCAAGCGTTTATATTTTATTTTTGCCTCATCTAACTTTAATTTTGTTACCACTTCATAAACTTCTGCATCTTGAAGTAAATCATAACACATTCTGCTTTATTGTAGGTAATGCATCACAACAATTTTATTTCCCTTATCTGAAGGTTTAACCACAAATTCATTCTGCTCAGAAAATTTCTTGAGTGACATCCATTCATTTTTTGTTAAATTATAACTAACTTTTATAAAATCATTATGTAACATTTCAACTTCAAACTCCACCATAGATTCAAATTTCTTTATACCATCATGAGTAAACGGCGGCATAAAATTACTTTCAACTTTTATGTCTTATGTATATAAATTACAATATGCATTTAATTCACTCTCACACGAAATAAAAGAAACATGTGAAACATCTGATACATTTTGCTCGTCATCACTATTTGCAGTATCAAATGACATATCAGTATTTGTAAACAAAATATTTTGTTTGAAACAAATTCCATAAATGCATTTTTCTTATAATTTTAAAAAACTCTATTTTAAAATAGTGTAGTCTAGGCATTGCAGTGGGTATTAATTTAAGACCACATTCTAAAACAGCTACTGGATGAGGGTAAGGCAGTTCACACAGCCTATCTGGACCTCGCCAAGGCCTTTGACATGATCCCCCACTCTGGAATCATAGATAAACTTACTAAGCTGGGCATTAATCCCTACATCACTCGATGGGTTGCCAACTGGCTTACTGACAGAACTCACACTGTAAAAGTAGCTGACTCCAAATCCAGCTCCAGACAAGTGACAAGTGGAGTACCTCAGGGTTCAGTCCTGGGACCTCTCTTGCTTGGCATCTACTTCTCTGAAGTACAGGCCAACACTAAGGGACTTTGGCTAACAAAGTTCGCAGATGACTGCAAACTGGGAGATATTACTGAATCCCCAAATGATGTGGATACTCTACAAAAGGGCCTTACAAAAACAGATGCTTGGTGCCAGAACCATGGGCTCAAGCTCAATGCCAATAAATATATAGTTATCCCCTTTGGGAAAAAACATGTACCCGTGAATTATCACATAGGTGGCAGTACACTAAACACCAAAAGTGTGATAAGAGACTTAGGGACACAGGTGGACAGTGGTCTCACCTTCAACAACCACATTGCCACAACAGGCAGAAAATCCTTCTATGTGGAACACCTCATCACTAAGTGCTCTTCATCCAGAAAAAAGGAGGTCATTGTCCCACTGTACTCATCCCTCATTAGACCCATTATAGAATACAATGCCCCATTTGGTATGTACCTCTCAAGACATCTGCAACAACTGGAAAGACCGCAGAAATACCTCACTAAAAGAATCACAGGCCTAAAGCAGATGCCCTATGCTGACCACCTTAAAAACTCCAGCTATACTCTGTCACAAATCGTCTACTCCGAGAAATCCCAATCCCTCAGAACCACACGCTCCAAGGATCTAAATCTTGTCATCACAATGAACAAAACATGCTGGAGAGATAGGTTCCTGACCCAGAGACTCCCCAGACTCTGGAATAGACTGCCCATACATGTCAAGCAAAGCGCCTCTTTGGCCCTCTTCAAAAGGAACCTTGATGATTGGATGGGAGAAAGGAAATTCACCCCGGGGCTCACTTCAGTCACCCTGCTAGACAGGGGTCCAGGGAAGTAAATAGTATGGGAAGAAATAGCCAGGGAATTGTTATGGCTAGGCTTGAATAGGCCCTAGGGCTGATAGCCTAGTACCAACCTATGAACCTATAAATTATCATCTAACACCCTCCCTGATAAATTTAATACGAAACTGTTCGTGTTGCACATTTTTTCAATGCCATTTAGTCCCTTTGTTTCTATTGTTGTTATTGCTCTGCTGTCGATAATTTGACTCTTCTCTGAACTGTTCACGTTCATATTCTCCATAATGTCGTTTCCTCGATTGATTGGGTCTATAGTTGGCACGAAAATTATCCTACATATACTGTGGATTTTTAGGATGTGGAAGGGCAGGATATTGTTTTCCTCATCTATATCACTCTGTCCACCACTGGTATCTGCCGTAGATGTCTCCCCTTCCATTTCACCTATCACTTCCTGATTTTGAAAACGAACTCAGGATCTACCTTTTTGATTGGTCGGCCGAAAAAAAGCCGTACCATTGTCATAATCATTCAGATCTCTTTTTAATTTTTGCAGTTTTAGCTCACATAATTTCTTCTCTAAATGAACCAACTTTTCCTGGATTTCATGCAGACCAGATTCAAATTTACTTTTGTCAACCAGGATTATCAGATTGTTGCACACAGTACTAATGACTTTTTTAATATCCAACAGTTTAACCTCATCTCCCTCTGCCAATTTTGTAGTCCATTCCATTCCACAGCGATGGGCAGCAGCTTCCCATCTCTGTTTAAAAACTTTTTCATTCGGTTTAGATACATCAAAAGGCAGAGAAGGAAATTTCATTGCTCTAAGCCCTTTCAGAGCTATATCTAAATCTAAATATCTCCGTAGGCCCATTCTGTTGTAATGAATTGCAATTTCCTTATTGAGCAATTGTTCAAGTTTATTCAGCAAAACTTTCGCTTCAGAAGAAAAAGCAGTGGAACGCTTAGCCGCATCCGTAAATGGACTGAAACAATGCTTGCTACAGGTCTCTTAAAGCATCATTTCCCAAACTGGAGTGGGTAGCCCTTCACCACTGCTACTGGCCACAGCACTTCTGCCTTCCTGGTTATTTTCTTGATTTGGTCTCACAAATGCATCCATAGTTAATTGGGAAGATGTGGAAAATTATTCTCTAAAAAAAGTGGCATATTATTCCCTGGATCACTCGACATATCACAAAAATTCTCTCACGACAAACTCCAAAATCCAAAAGAAGAACAACTAGCAGTCAAGTAAACCAGTTTATTAAAAAACACTCTAGCGCCTCAGCTTATACTAAGCCTTCAAGGAGTAAATTTCAAATTAATGCAGTTCGCATTTTATACCCACATATATTCTATCAAATAATTAATTAAGCAATTAAACAATAAAATAGCTAAAAACACATCTATCTAAACCATACATTTCCAGCAACAATCTACATTTAAACCTTTTGGAATCAAAGTATCATATTTTAAAATAAAAACAGTCTCTTTATATAATAACATATTCCTATTTAAATTAGCATCTTCAAAATATGTTTGTTCTAATATTGCAGCTGTTAAATCTTTAGAATCACACAAATTATGTGCTTTAAAGTGTTGAGCCAAGGGACTTTCTTTTTTATTTGTTATAATGTCTGATGTTCCAATAGCCTGGTCTTAAACATTCTCTTCACATTATTATTCAGAGAAACTGCAACACTAACAATGCCATACAATACCAGACTAAACAATACCAGTCCAGGATTTCAATCTTTTATTTCCAGGCACAGTTTTCTTATCAGACAGACCTGTGGAGGGAATGTTTGTGTTGAACTGTGAATGCAACCATATCAGGATAGTGTATGTGCTGGGTCACTCCATAGGTGACCTGTGATGTTGTCACAGCACATTGATTCCATGTGATAGACCTGGTTTAAGGTAAGTCAGTGCATACTACCTATTGTGAACCAGCTTAGGGCTTTGACACAATCACACATGCATGTATCATTGAGAAAACTTGCAAGTTGGGGATTAAACCTTATGTCAGTTGACGGGTAAACAACTGACTCACTGACAAAACACATCATGTGAAAGCTGGTGAATCAACCTGTATCAGTAGAGTTGTCTCTACTGGCAAACTCCAGGGACTTGTGCTTCACTCCTCACTGTTTGAATTGTATTTCTCGACAGTTCAGGCTAAAGTATATGGCCTTTACCTTACCAGGTTTGCTGATTCTTGCATACTGTGTGGAATCATTGAGTTCACCAACAGTGATAAAGCAATCACTGAGTCCACCAATGGTGATAACATAGTACAGGAGGAGCTAACACACACAAGTGAATGGTGACAAAGGCACATGGTCTACAATTAAATGCAGAAATGTGTGTTTATAATGTCCGTCTGAAAAGTGAAGTTATATGTTATGACAGCATTGAAACAGTCCTACTATACAGAAACCCAGTGATGCAAACACTGGGAACACATTTAGATAGCAATCTGAACTTTGACCATCAACTTTCCACAATGCTATTAAAAGCTTATGCTGTGCACATTCTAAGTCATGCCATCATATTGATATCTTAGGACTGTATGATAGTACTGTAGTCAAACCTCATTACAGCACTAATAGTGTATAATGCTCTTTTTTACATGTACTTCACCAGAAACATGTAGCAGCTAGAGAGACAATAGGGCTTTCTCAGTAAGATAACACAGGGCCTACAAACCATACCATGATGTATGTGGCTAGATTGAAAGCCATGTCACTGTAAACTTTATTGTATAGTTTAAAATGACTGATGCCTGACCCTGCCCTAGTGGAAGTACTGCATATTCAAAAATGTGATATAGCTGATGATATCAGCAGTGTCTATTGATGAGAAGATGACAGTGTCCCACATGCTGGCATAAAATACTCTCCGTAATGTCAAACAAGTCTGACACACACACACACACACACACACACACACACACACACACACACACACACACACTTGACTGCAGTGAGAATACAACCAATACCTATCAAAGTACACAGACTACTGAACACAGTACTTTACACAAGTACCACAGCTCAAGTCTGACTTGGAGTGTGAGCACTTTATAAATGATAACATCAGCAATGTATGTTGAGGAGAAGATAACAGTGTCCTATGTGCTGGTGTAAAATGCTCTCTGTAATGTCAGGCAACAGCTCACACACACACACACACACACACACACACACACACACACACACACACACACACACACACACACACACACACACACACACACACAATTGACTGCAGTGAAAACAGAACCGCAACCTAAATATGCAGACTACAGAACACTGTACTTT
The DNA here is from genome assembly GCF_019279795.1 of Protopterus annectens. Classification (NCBI taxonomy): domain Eukaryota; kingdom Metazoa; phylum Chordata; order Ceratodontiformes; family Protopteridae; genus Protopterus; species Protopterus annectens. The sequence goes on along the minus strand of NC_056744.1, from coordinate 1,065,350,979 downwards.
ATGCAAGCAGCACAGCACAAGGCTGACTTGGAGTGTGTCATATAACACTCTATAGCTGATGACATCAGCAGTGTCTGTTAAGTTGAAGATAACAGTGTCCCACATGCTGGTGTAAAATTCTAGTGTACACACACACACACACACACACACACACACACACACACACACACACACACACACACACACACACACACACACACACACACACACAGTTGACTGCATTGAGACTAGAACCCCTACCTATCTAAGTACACAGACTACAGAACAGAGTATGTTAAGCAAACACTACAGCACAAGTCTGATTTATACAAGAGTACAGGTGAACTTATAGTAGATGACACCAGCAGGCCATGTGGCAGACAAGAGGTTGGGAGGTCTGTATGAAATAAATGTGCAGCCTTAAGCAAGTATCAAAATACTGGGCATCTATGTAATTGGAGAAGTAACTGTAGGATACGCATGTATGCTCTGCTGTCTAGGCACTCACACACACACACACACACACACACACACACACACACACACACACACACACACACACAGTTGACTGCAATGAAAATAGAACCCCTACTTAAGTACACAGACTACACAACACAGTACATAATGCAAGCACCACAGCTGAAGTCAGATTTATACAGTAGAGCAGGTGAACTTATAGTAGATAAAAAGAAAAACAAGCACAGTTTTAAATGGATTGGAGAATGAGACTATTTGTAAAGGCCCTGAGTGTTGTTCAAGTAAGGTGAGCTTTTTAAATAATTTGTGGATTATGAATTTTTGATCTGGAAAGGGGAAGTTGGTGAGCTTGTACAATACCTGGATTATTTGAATACTAGTACTAGCTTTTTGAAATTTTCTATGCATTCTTCTTTGAATAGTATAGAATTTTTAGATGTTTCCATTAAATATGATGGGACCAACATATATACCTATGTATATAGGAAAGATGTGCATTAGAATAAATATTTACACAGGAAGAGTATGCATTCTTCTCATGTGTTTAAGGGAATTGTTAAGGCACATATGACAAGAGTAAGAAGGTTGAGTACTGATCTGAATAGCTGTGAGCAACAAATTGAAGAGATGATGCATGACTTTGCTGATAGGGGATATGAAGCTGGGCTGTTAATTAATATTAAACAAGGCATCATTGCTTCAAGAGATTCTGTAACTAGATCATATTTTGGAAATGATTCTGCAGGAATGGGTATAACTGATACCCCCAAGAATAATAATATTGTACGATATGTAACCAGCTATAGTAGGTGTATTGAAGCTATTAAGAGTATTATATATGATAATTGGGGCATTCTAAGAACTATGCCTGAGTTACAAAAATTTATTGGGAATAAACCTATGTTTACCTACTGTAATTGCTCCAATCTTAAACAGCAATTATGTTACAAAGATGCACATGGTAATATAGCTAAAAAAACAACTAAGATTCTAACATTTCCATGCTATAATTGTTGTTGAGGTCTTATTGAGCAGAATCCAAATTTTCTACATCCTGTGACTAATAAGGTATGTACTTTCAAGTGTTTTGCAACTTGTAACACTAATTGTGTAGTATACCTTGCTAAGTGTAAAGTATGTACCACTTTTATGTAAGGAAGTCTGTGTGACGATTAAAAGACAGAGCTATTGAACATAATTATAAGATTAGGAGGGATGTAGTAATGAACTCCCTAGCCAAAAATGTTAAGCAGGCTGATTCATCACATACATTTACCTTCAGAGTTATAGATATCATTGATAGAACCATTAGGAGAGGTGATATGAACAATAAACTTGAGGTCAAGCATTATAAGTGGATTTTACATCTCCAAGCTGATCATCCACCTGGTATTAACTAAATTGCTACACTAAAACCTGTGTTTAAGCTTAAATAAATGAATTTGAAATAATTTGTTGTTTCTTTAAATGTTGATTGCATTGTGATAGTGTTTTTATTGATTGATTGCACATGGAGTTTTATTGGCTGTGTGTTTTATTTTTACTATTTAAAAATTATGTTACTCATTTTTAGCACTGAGAAAAGGTTTGTGTTACCTGAGAGCTTTGCACATTAAAGTGTTATTGGTACGTTGCTATGTTTGTTTTTCTTTTTTTATCAGGTTTAATTTTATAAGCAACTGATTTATTTTGACTCTGTGTTTTAATTTGAACTTATAGTAGATGACAACAGCAGCCCATGTGGGAGACAACAGGTTGACAGGCCTGTATGAAATGGAAGTGTAGCCTTGAGCAAGTATCAAAATACTGGCAATCTATGTAATTGGAGAAGTAACTGTAGAACACATGTCTGGTCTGCCATCTACACACACACACACACACACACACACACACACACACACACACACACACACACACACACACACACACACACACACACACACACACACACACACGCACACACACACACACACACATACATGCACACAGTCTACTGCAGGAAGAACAAAACCCCTAACTACACAGACTACAGAACACAGTATTAACACAAGCACCACTGCTCAAGTATAATTTCTACAGGAGTTCAGATGAACTTATAGTAAATGACATCAGCAGGCCATGTGGGAAACAAGAAGTTGTATGAAATGGATGTGTATGTTTGAGGAAGTACCAAAATACTGGCAATCTATGTAATTGGAGAAGTAATTATAGGATACACATGTCTGCTCTGCTGTCTAGATGTCTAGATACACATACATACACACACACACACACACACACACACACACACACACACACACACACACACACACACACACACACACACAGTTGACTGCAGTGAGAATAGAACCCCTACCTAAGTACACAGACTACAGAACAAAGTACTTAATGCAAGCTCCACAACTCAACTCTGATTTACACAGGAGAGCATGTGAATGTATAGTAGATTACATCAGCAGGCCATGTGGAAGACAAGAGGTTGGGAGGCCTGTATAAAATGGATGTGTAGGCATGCACAAGTATCAAAATACTGGCAATCAATGGAATTGGAGAAGTAACTGTAGGATACACACATTGCTCTGCTGTCTAGATGCACACACACATAAACACATACACACACACACACACACACACACACACACACACACACACACACACACACACACACACACACACACACACACACACACACACACACACAAACACACACCCAGTTGACTGCCGTGAGAGAAGAACCCTTACCTATCTAAGTACACAGACTACAGAGCACAGTACGTTATGCAAACACCATGACACAAGTCTGTTTTATACAAGAGTGAGATGGCATCAGCAGGCCATGTGGTTGACAGCAGGTTATGAAGCCTGCATAGGCACATATGTTCATAGGTTCATATGAGGCTACTAGCCTAATAACACTAGGGTCTTCAGAAGCTTAGTTGTGCAAAAAGACAAGTACCATTACTGAGCATAGTTGGATGATCATTTTTAGCAGAGAATGTTTGTGATCAGCACTAACTGGCCTTGCCCATGATGGGCATAGGTGCCAGCCCATAGGTGACTTTATAATCATCCAACCGGTAGTCAAGGGTGCACTTGAACAGGGTCATTGAGGAGCACTGCTTCACATGCAGTGGAAGCCTATTACAGAAGAGTTTGAATGGTTGTGGGATATATCTGTCTCCCCAGCATGCTCTGTTTTTGTCACATGCTAGGTTGAGAACCCTGGGGCAAACTATAGTTGCCCCATTTGAATTGCAGATGTCCATCATTTACAGAAGGCCTTGGTCTGAGACTGCACTGCAGGGGAGCCATAGGTCACGTCTCAGCAGCCTGGATAATACTGAGTACAATGACAGGTATGTCAGTCTCCCAGGCACAACTCTGTATTCTCTCCAGTTGCTGCGGGTATCTGGTGAGGTACAGAGAGAGATGTGAGCATTATACTTCATTATTGGTGGGATAAGGGTAAAGTACAGCAGAGGTATGAATACACACCCTGGTCTTGGAAGTTATGTCCATATGTATGATGTCAGCAATGCATATTGTGTGTGTCACCACTATCTGTACATAGTGATGAAAGTGTAGATTGCTATCAACATGTGTTCCTAAGTCTCACAACACTGTGTTTGAGCTTAGGGGGGTGCTATGTATATCATAATTAGCAAGGGTACTTCATTGACAAAGGTAACTAAGAGTCACTGTATGCTTAAAGTTCACTCTGTGAGTTTGTCACCAATCAACAGTCTGTGTTAGCCCCTACTATAATATGTTACCATCTTTGATGGATTCTATATGAGGGCATTCAGTAAATATTCATCTGCAAACTTGATAAACCACAGGTCATCTACTGTTGCTTGTGCTTCAGGGAAGTATTCCCCAAACAGTTGAGGGCCCAGTACTAATCCTTTTGGTATCCCACTAGTGAGTGGGCTAGTGGTGGAGGTGCAGTCCCCAACTTTGAGAGTGTGTGTTCTGTTGTTGAGCCAGTTGGCTCTCTAGCTACTACTATATGGCCTAATTCCAGGATGGGAGATCCTCACTATGAGACCATGGGAGATAGTGTCAAGGCCTTGGATAACTCAACATAGGTGGTATATCCTGTTATCCCTCATCCACGTTTTTAGGGTCAGTATCCAAGAAGCCACAGAGGTCAATAAGCACAATCTACCCTTGCCAAACCCAAAATGGGTAGGGTCAAGTGTATTAAAGGTCACCTCTCCCTGTGGATGTGGTCCATGTTGACTAATGCAGTACCTGTGCAGATAAGGCTTTTTAGGTGTATGAGTCAGTAGTTGTAGTTCTGCATGTTACCAGACTGATGTGCATTGCATCACGCACAACATTTGATATTACATTTTGTAGTGTGGTCGACATATATGTCGAAAAAGTACTGAAACCCCAGGGTTGCATTGTTTGGGGGGTGCTAACACATGGGTGTATTTTAAATGTATGTCATACAGTTAAATAGGGCCTTCAATTTGTAATGTTTCTACATGTACTTTCATGCCATACAAAGAAAGTGAACAGTAAACAGCAGGAACACAGCATAATATGTACATTTCCATAGTACAAGGAGCAGCGGGTTTGCGCGATGGTTAGCAAAGTGTATACACATGTGAGATATACCTGTTTGCTCATTGCTAAGCACCATGCAAATGCGAACAGCATTGCTAAAGTTTGACAGTTAGTACTGAGTCTGTGGAATAGAACTACTACTTAATGACTCTGTGTCAGTAGGTGTTAATGTAGCAATCCATTCCTTTTTGCAGCCAGATGGTACTGGGTTGGAATACAGCTGTATCTAATACTCTTAAACTATTTTTGCTTTATTGTTTGTGAGTGTTGGTGCAGGATGAGCACCATTGTGCAATAATGCGTTAAAGCAAAGAAATGTGGAAGATTGGACAGTGGTGAAATGGGGATGCTAAAGTCTGACAGTTAGTCCTGAGTCTTTGGAACCCACCTGCTACTTATCTGATTCTGTGGTGGCACGTGTTAATGCAGTTAATGTCCTTTTTGGGGTCAGATGGCACTGGGTTCAAATACAACTGAATCTAACACTTTTAAGTACTTTTGTATTGCCGTTGCTGAGTATTGTTGCATGATGCACACCATCTCACAATAATGAATTTAAGAAAAGAAATGGTGAAGATAGGACAGTGGTGAAATGGGGAGCAAGCTGGGGGAAGAACAAATGGAAAGCAATACAGGAGTGTGTATGAGGGAGGTAGGAAAGAACCATAGCGGCCTATTTTTTCAACAGCGAAAACTGATAATATATGCAGAATATTAGCTGAATTTTGACTGTCACCTCTAGAGACAGGAGGTGACCACAACACAATCATGTTGTTTAGTCAATTGGACCAAATCAAGTGTGTCAAGAAGACTCATGTACAAAATGGAGAGCTTTTTTTTCTGGGACAGGTGTCCATTTTTTTTTGAAGAGAGACATGAATGTTGGGGAAGGGACATAAGTATTTCTCTGGGTTGGTAGGCTGGGTAGGTGAGGAAGCAATTGCAGACAGACAAGACAAACAAGACTAGACACAAGGATGATGATGGACAGATGAGATTGCTGGAAACCATAGACGAGGTGAGGGTAGAGACATCCAGGACCCATGGACATCAAGCTGGGTGACAGTGAGGGAGTCCTTCCCATAGGACTATCATCAATGTCATCTCACTCTGCCACTGGCTGGAGTGCTTGATGTCTTCCTCTCTTCCTGCTGGTCCTGTGAAAAATGAGGGAGAGGACCCCCTCTATTTGGCATAGGTGTGCAACAACAGTGCACTGCACAACCCTACACACCATCCCTGCATGTGATAAACTCACCACCCCTGACACTACTCCCAGCGGGAACCACTGGCTTATCCTCCAGGGCAGAGCTAGCTGAGAGGGCAGGTTGTACAGTGGCAGCAGAGATGGTGCTGCCAGGTCAGCTCTCAGGTGTTCTGGGCAACCGTGCTGGGGCTGCTCAAGTGGGAGCAGGTGGATCCTATAGGGTAAGCCTATCCCACTGTGCTATGAAGCATTTCATGATGTGGTACACATGGGTGGCATGGGCATATTTTGATGACACACAATAAAATAAGACAACAAAAAAGAAAAAGAAGAAAACAAAAGACATAAGGGTTGGGGTGAGAGAGAAAAAAAAAGAAATAAGATTAGTACATTCATATGTAACACACAATACATTAATACAATTATTTGACTCTCTTATATTAACCTTTACTCTTAAGACTACTACCCCTAACAGATAACATATTACTTTTAAGACTAACAACTCTTAACAGATGCATACTATACTGCAGATTGCAGCAAATACTCCATTACATGTGCATATACTGCACATATGCATGTTTCAGTTATCCAGATTACAGTTTACACACAGCATGGGTGCCATTGGTATAGAACTTTTACTTTAAACCTTTAAGTTACACATAATTGAAGAATTAATAGTTATTATATAGTTGTGAATTGTGATATTTGAACCCACCACCTCTGGCTAAAGTCTGTTATTGCACTCTTGGTTTGTGCTACAGACAAATGCATGCATACTTGTTTTTATAGTTGGAGTATGCATGCGCAATTTGATACGACTGCATAAAATACCAAACAAGCTATCTTTGTTTGTTTGTGCTACAGACTGTGTGCATACTTGCTTTTACAGTTGAGATATTCATGTTCTATTTCGTACAACTGTATAAAATACCAAAAAAGCTATATTTGACTTTTAATGCTACAGTAACACTACTCTTCTGCTGTATACATACCACATGCCTCCCTCATCCTCACCAACCTATTAGCATGAGTCCTAATATTGTACTCTGTCTCCATGGTAGCTGTGGAAAAAACAAAACAGAACAGAATACCATTATGAATTCCAGTCTTGCCTATATTCAGCTTTTAAGCCTTACAAGTCGTCTCTGTGGTTGATACTTAACACGTGTGAGATGTCCTCCATCCTAAATTCCTCAGTCTAAGCATTGAAGGTACCCCTCTTCATCTGATGTAGGTCACTAAAGTGGTGCCTGAAATGGTTAGCAGTGCATGGTATACAGGTCATATTGGTCTTACTCCAGGCCAAACTATCCCAGACCTCTGACTTATACTGGATATTGGGACCCAGAATAGTCTCCCTGCAGCAAACTGGCACTGTGGTGTTTCACTAGGAGTCCAACAAAATCCTGGACTCCTGGACACCCCATCTCTGTGCCCTAAATCTCACACCCTCTCCATGAATGCCTGTCATGTCTATCATGGATCAAGAACAATGGAGACTGATGGTTTCCCACCAATTCCAGTTATTGTGTTTACTGGGAATGTGCACACTGTTTGAAAATGTTGCACACCACACATCATTGCACAAACACAATGCTCCAGGGTGTGCGGTGGTAAGCAATGCGCAACAGTGGCTAGCAATGCAATTTCAGAGTGATTTGATGTACAGGCACTTGTGTAAGTGTGTTAGTCAAATATGAAGGCGATGCCAATCCAGAGAACAGAAATATATGATACTTACAGGAACATACTACACAGTATACCCACAGTCATACATTTGATAATAAATGTGATACTACATAGAAAAATAAAGAAATAACTGACAAAATATTAGTGTCTCAGCCCTCATACTTATAACTAATATCAGCTGCACTATGCCAAGTGTTATAAGGGAGAGTGACTATAATGTGAAGTGGAATAATAGTAAAAGTGTATGGAATATGCTGTATTTGAAACTAGGACCATGTGTATTGCAGTCCTAGGCTTGCAGCTGTTGCCATAGCAAAGTTAAATAATCACTTGTCTACACTGCAGTTCATTGCTATAAACTGCAATTTCACAACAGCAAAACAAAGACTGTACACCCTGTACCAGAACCCAGGATCATGTACTCCAGCTCTGCGCTCATACCTGCTGCCCCAGGATTATTTATTTATTTATTTTATTTATTGACATTTGATTGCCGGGAAAGTCCACTGGGCAATGGAAAGCCCATTTTCAGTGGAGGCTCGGGGAGAAAAGCTCCAAGTTATACATAAGCATGCATAATGGGATTTTTCAAAGACAGTTTACAAGATTTACACAAAATAAAGTTCCTTGAAATTATACAAAAATAATCAGATACATAAGGATAAAAATACAAGTGAATAAATGTAGTATTTACAGCAATGGAGAATTGGTATAAGCTCCATCCATTGGGCAATAAACAAATATAAGGAATACATGTATTATGAAGAGAATACAGGCTGACATATTAGTGTAGAGTTATACAACTAAAAAATATGTAGTGGTAGAATGAAAGTTAGAGAGTTAGGCTAAGTAGAGAGGTAATAGTTGTCTAGGAGAAGGTGGTAGGATTGAAAGTAAAGGTAGGTTTGAAGGAATTTGGCAGCAGATAGGATATATTAGTACAGCAAAATATAAATATTAGCACAGACTAGAGAAGGACTGGCCAGGTAGAGTAGGCAAAATTAAGTAATGGCAGAGGAGGAAATAGAGCAGTTACATATCCAATTGGAGAGGAAGTGGTTTTGAAGAGTAGTCTTAAAGTTGTTGAGGTTATGTTGAAGGCGGATGGATGTGGGCAGATAATTCCATTTTTTGGCCATGGTCCATGAGTATAATAGCCGTCCTACAGGTAATCTGGGTTTATGGACTTGAAGAAGCTACGTTGTTCTGATCATAGTGACCTAGTGGGGTTATAGAGGGTAAGTAGTGAGTTTAGTGCAGGGCAGAGCTGTGGTTTATAAATAGGTTTATGAATAATTGTGAGCTGGAGGAATAAGTAGTGGGGAAGTTCGAGCCATTGTAACTTTTTTAGGGCAATACAGTGGTGCATTGAGAGGTGGGTGCTTGTGGCAAATTTACCTATCTTGTTGTAGCATATTTCTAATTTTGATTGCAGGGAAGACTGCAGGGTGGTTAACAATGATGTGCCATATATTAGAGAAGGCAACAGGAATGCTTGTGCTAAAGTTAGTTTTGGTGTGGGTCACTAACTCAATTTTTATAGAGTTGAGTGAGTAAATGTTGAGGTCGGGTTTATTTATTTGGGATTGTTTCTTGGGTATAAAAATCATGAGTTTAGTTTTTTTTGGGTTAAGAGAAAGATGGTTAATGTGAAGCCATGCCACCACAGAGGAAAAAGCTGCCTGAGTATGTTGCTGAAGTATTTTTGCATTGGGTACAGAGCAGACTAGTTACACAATATTGCCTAGTTTACTATTCATTCTTAAGTTCTGACTGTTAACACTTGTGCAGTGTCACCAGGTTTATGAGATGCCGAATAGTATTAATTGAATGCATCTGGTTTCTATTTTTGGCTGTCTGGTTCCTGTCTGCTGCTGGGCTCCAGTTTGCATGCTGCTGTCCTTCATGCACACCAAATAAACACAGCCAAACCTGACATTCATTTTCTTCCATTTCTCATGTTTGCACTGAGCAGTGTAGAACACAAACATAGGGGAAAAAAGAGAGAAAAGGATTCAAACCCAGTAACATTTGGCCCCAAAAAGAAAAGTATCAATGCATTAAAACATGTTACCACAGATTCAGTTATGTGGCAGATGTTTTTTCATAGACTCAATAATAACTGTCAGACTTTAGTAATGTGGCTGTTTATTGTCCATTTCTTGTGTATGACATGACATTACATGTGGAAAAATGAAAAATGAAAAAGTGAAGGTCCTATCTCACAGTATGTCACATATTTACAATAGAGCCATGTGTTGCCCCCTCCCCACCAAGCAATGCAACCCTGGTGTCTCAGTACTTTTACCACACATATATCACCTACACTACAGAAAGTAATATCAAATGTGTGACATGCAATGCACATCAATCTGGTAATATGCAGAACTACAACTATTGACCCATAAGCCTAACAAGCCTTATCTGCAAGGCTAGGGAAGGGATCAGCATGGACCTTATCCACAGGGACATAGTTGAAATTCAACAGACTTGAGTCGACCCATGGTGTGTTTGTCAAAGATAGATCTTGCCTATTGAACTTCGTGGACTTCTTTGATACTGACTATGATGACCTGGATGACAGATAACAGGATGTACCACCTATGCTCAGTTATCCAAGACCTTTGACAATATCCCTCATTCATGTATTTTAGCAAAAATGTCCCATCTGGGAATTAAGCCATACAGTGCTAGCTGAATAGGCAACTGGCTCACCAACAGAACACACACTCTCAAAGTTGGAGCTGCACCTCCACCACTAGCTGACTTAGCAGTGGAATACCACAAGGATTTGTGCTGGGCCATCAACTGTGTGGAAACTACTTCCCTGAAGTGCAGCCAGCTGTAGATGGCCTGTGGTTTACCACATTTGCAGATCATTGTTAACTGGACACACTCATATAGATTCCACCAATGATGCTAACATATTACATAAAAGGGTTGACAGAGACAAATGATTGGTGCCAAACTCACTGACTGAACCTTACAACAAACAATGTCTCATTGTCCCCTTTGGCAATGAAGTACCCCTGCTAATTATGATATACATAGCACCCCTCTTAGCTCAAACAGAGTGTTGTGAGACTTGTGAACACATGTTCATAGCAATCTACACTTTCATCAGTAAGTGTCCATAGTGGTGAGACACACATTCTGCATTGCACACATCATAGATATGGACATCACACCCAAGACCAGAGAGGTCATAGTTGTTGTACTCTACCCTTATCAGATCACTAATTGAGTACAAACTCCTTTCTGTCTGTACCTTACCAGTCAACTGCAGCAACTGAAGAAAAAATAGAGGTTTGTGACTAAGAGAATGCAGATCCTCCAAACATCATATACATGGAAAGACTACAAGATCTGCCACTATACTCAGTTTCCTGCAAGGTACAGAGAGGTGACATATGCTTGACCTACAGAGAAGTCTCAGACCCTGTCCTACTGGAAATGATGGACATCTGCAAATCAAATGGACAGGAATAACGTGGGCCATGGTTCTTATCCTCGCCAGTGACATAAACAGAACATGCAGGGGAGAGAGATATATCCCCCAGCAACTCACACTCCTTTGTAATAGGTTCCCACTGCATGTGAATCAGTGCTCCTCAATGACCCTGTTCAACCACAATCTTCAGTACTGGTTGGGGGATTATAAAATGACCTCTGGGCTGGCACCTATGTCCCTCGGACATACTCAGTTGTTGCTGCTCACAAAATCATTCTGCTAACAACGACCATCTAAATATGCTTAATAAGGGTACTTTTGTTTTTAGAAAGATAGGCGTCTATTGCTTCATGTATACTGACAGTCATATACTCAAAAATTACAAATACAATATGTGAGAGATGCAACTATACAATTAACGTAGAATAAATGCTGTCTCTCAGGTAACAACAAACCAGATATCAAACAGGTTGCCAACACATACACTTCACCTCCTCAACAGACCAAGTACACAACATATAATCCCACATATGCAGAGGTAGTCATTAGAAGCTTACCAAAGGAGCAGAGACCTTGCAAATGCAAACCTTCTCTACACATTACAGTCTCAATGGAACCCACTACTCATAAAAACAAATGTATCAGACATTAAGCCCTTAAGGCAAAACACCTGAAAACTAATGTCTCGGTCATAGGTGAATCCATAGTGAGACATACAAATGTCCCCCTCACCAGGTTGTACAAGGAGAAAGTCACAGTCAGCTGCCTGTCAGGTGCCAGGATGCACAAAGTCATGCATACACTAAAGTCTCTCAACAGCAAGCACAGTTACACCTCTGTCATATTCCATGTTGAAGTTAATGACTTGAAACATACTTACTGGATTAAATGAAGAGGGATATGACTGAGCTCTCAGATTATCTGTCCCAGACAGGTATGTCCGTAGCCTAGCCCTAAGCAGCATTCTACCTTCACCCAGGATGATGCCTCAGTACAAACAAAATAATTATCAACTTCAACAATTGGCTTAGCTACTGGTGTCAGTCTAGGGGGATCCAGTATATGTCAGCCTGTGATGATATGGTCAAGAGACCATGTTGCCAGGCATGGTCTTCATCTGTCACCTCTTGGCTTTCGGTTACTGGTCAAGGCCCTTGCCTCCCCCATAGTGGCTTTTTAGGCAATGTCATAAGAACAAAATTCCTGATTTAAACATATCCTCAAAATACAAACTCAAGGTTATACTGTTTAATGCTAGGAGTGTAAATCAGAAACTACAATCAATGCAGGCACTATTTATTTGGGAAGATGTTGATGTTTGTGCAGTCACAGAGACATAGTTTAGGGCTACAGAAAGTACTCTGGCCATGAAAGGCTAAAATGCCTTCCACACATTCAGGCCACAAAATGAATGTGAAAGAAACAAAGGAGGAGGTGCAGCCATCTTCATGGAAGACAAATACACCTCAAGACTGGTTAAGCAGTATGACACCCTAGAGTTACTTTGAGTCCAACTAACTATAGGAAAGACCCTTCTCCATGTCACTGTGAACTAAACCTCCACCAGCATGAACCAAAAAAGCCACACAGTGCCTTCCTGGACCTACTTGAGTCAATTATAATACAGTCAAACACCCTATGCATGGGTGACTTTCTATCTTTCCATCGATTGGGATACATATATGAGTTCAAACACACTCGGCCTAAGGATCCTACACTTTGTAAACACAAATGCTCTGGAACAATTAGTCCACAACCCCATAAGGGGTTGGAATATCTTAGACCTATTACTCACCAACATGAGAGATTGCTGCACCACCCTATGTGTGAGACCCTCCCTGGTAAGGTCTGACCATAAATCAGTCATGTTCAATGAAACAGTCATACCTGATTCCCCCCACCAGGATCCAAAAGGTTGAAAAGTTTCTCCAAAGCAAACTATAACCTCTTAAGCAATAACATACATAGTTTCAAAGCTCCTGCTACCACTGACAGTAAAGACTCCTATACAGAGGTGTACACAAATGCCCTGTTTAAACATCATTACAAGTGTATAGACTTAGCCGTACCAGAACAGATCAAAGGTTGATCACAAAAAAACAAGCCAGCCTGGTGCACAGCTAGCATAAATAGATCATAAAACATGAGAAAGAAAGTGATATCAAGGAATTAGAGAGAACAGTCTCAGCGGAAGAACACCCTCTGTAGCTTGAACAAGCAAATGAGACATATTGTAAAGTCATCTAAAGCTAATTACAAAACTAAATTAGAATCCATAGCTAAGGATGATCACAAGGCATTCTTTAGCTATATCTGTAAAGTAAAAGGGAAGGCCCAGCTTTGCACCCAAATTCATAGTGGATGGTACCAGTCATACTAAACCTAAGGACATCACCATCCTGTTAGCAGACAGGTTTGGCAAAATATTTACACCCCTGTCTCCAGAAATCATGCCCTAAAGCATACCTGTCCCCAGTTCTCTACCTATTATCTCCACAGAACAGGTCATAACTGCACTTGTCAAGGCCAAAAACACAGCCTCTTTGGGATCAGATAACATCCCAGGCTGCTTACTAAATGGTATAAAACAAGAGTTAGCAGAACCACTGGCTAATCTCTTCAACCACAATCTAAGTACTGGCTTTGTCCCAGCAGAGTGGAAAACAGCAATTGTACTCCCCTTGCACAGAGGGAGTCCCTCAACTGACCTAGGTAACTACAGACCCATAAGTCTGACCAGCTTTGTCTGTAAGGCCATGAAAAGAATCATTGTGGACCTTATCAACAAGGATATTGGTGACCTTCAAACTCTTGACCTCATCCAGTTTGGCTTTATTAAGGGCAGATCATGCCTGCTAAACCTAGTGGAATTCTTCAAGAGCGTCACTAAAATGCTGGATGAAGGCAAATAAGTACATACTGCCAATCTTGACTTGGCCAAGGCTTTGACACAATCCTCTACTCAGGTATCTGTGGGAAACACCCCCAGCTGGGGATTAACTCATATGTCATTAGACAGGTAGCCAACTGGCTCACCAACAGAGTGCATACAGTCATATTTGGGGATTCTACCACTACCAGAAGACCTGTTACCAGTGGCGTTCCACAAGGGTCTGTACTTGGGCCTCTTACTGTTTGGAATCTATTTCTCAGAAATTCAGGTGATAACAGATGGACTGTGGCTCACCAAGTTCACAGATGACTGCAAACTGTGTGCAATCATTGAATCCCCAAATGATGTCAGCATACTGCAAAATGGGCTTACATATATAAATGACTGTTGCCAAAAACCCATACTTAAACTGCACTCCCAAAAAATGCACTATTATCCCTTTCAGAAAAGGAGAGGTACCTGCAAATTACACTATTAATAATACCCCCCCAAGTTCCAATATAATGGTTAGAGATTTCAGAATGCAGGTTGATAGCAACGTCAACTTTGAACATCATGTGTTCACAGTGGTAAGGAAGGCCTTTTGCGTTGCACACCTTATAAGTAAGGGCATAGCATCCAAGACTAGGATATTATCAATCCACTGTACTCATCCCTCATCAGACCAATAATAGAGTACAATGCTCCCTTTTCCATGTACCTTACCAGGCACCTGCAGCAGCTGGAGAGACCTACTAGGTTTCTCACCAAGAAAATGCAGGGACTTCAACACATGACCTACATGGACAAACTGAAGGCCCTGTCACTGTACTTTGTATCATATAAACTGCTGAGAGATGACTTGTGCCTGGCCTACAGAGACACTCTCAAACCCTGTCTTAATGGAAATGTTGCACCTCTGGAAATCAAATGGGACAAGAATCACTTGCTGTAGGGACCTTAACCTAGCCTGCAAAATCAACAGGACATGCCGGAGAGACAGATATGCCTCCCAGAGATTACCACTGCTATGAAACAAACTCCCAACTCATGTGAGACTGAGCTCATCAATAACCCTATTTAAATGTAACTTGGACAATTGGATGGGAAATTGTAAAATTACCCAAGGGCTATCACCTATGCCAATCTTAGACAGGGGCAACCATTGCTGATTATGGCTTTGCAAATGTGGAATGCATATTTTGGTCTATAAGGGAGGAATTTTACAACTTTGCTAGGCTTGAAAAGGCCCTAGAGCCATTGGCCTAGTAACCTCTTATTACCCTATGAACCTATGGCCATTATGGTAGTAGCCTCATATGAACCTATGAAGCTATGAACCTATTCAGACCTGCCGACATCTTGTTTAATGCAAGTCCTGCTAATGTCATGTACTATAAGTTCAGCTGCAGTCCTGCAAAGTCAGACTTGTGCTGACAGATTACATTGACAGGGCTTTTAATCTATCCACATACATCATGGCATGGTTTGTAGGCCTTGTGTTTTCTTGCTGAGAAAGCACTGTGGTCTCTCCAACTGCTGCATGTGTCAGTTGAGATACATGCAAAAGAGAGAATTATACTGTATTACTGTTCTGATGAGGTTTGACTACAGTGCTGTCATACAATCCTAACATTTGAATATGATGACAGGACCGACTTATGATGTGCACCACTGCAGTTTCTAATTTCACAGCCCTTACAAGAGGATTACCTATATAGTTGCAAAATTTTGATGCTATCAACTGTCTAACTTTCCAAAGCCAATATAAGTCAAAGGTACAATGAGCAGTTCAACAACACAAAAGCAGATATACTAAGCAGTAAGTTAGCTACGCACTCTGAGTATCAGACACAGCTTTTGTATCACAGAATCCAGAAGATAGAAAACAGGGATATGGCACAGTTATCATCACTTGTAGGGTGTTGTGTGGTGGGGCAGGAAGCCTAGGCTGACACAAAAGGTCAGTGAATGTGTGTGAGTGACTTATAAGAGAAGAAGGCAGACAGTGGGATAAAACAACAAATGGCCAGTGATAAAATGAGTAACTGTTTTGTGTGTGTTTGTACAGGTCGTCCAGGTGAAATTGGTGTGTGAACATAGCCAAGCTCTGTACTAGCTCTACCTCTTGGTCTGTCAGACAGGTGTGAGCCATGCATGGTAGAGGTAGCAGTTCATTGTTGTTGTTCCCTACTACAAAAACGGGCTTGACCAGGAGTTGCACTGGCACCTCCGTGCCCAAGGTCAGATGCAGTGCTGCTACCTGAATGTGACTGATGTCTGCCAGATGAGATCCCTTCATTGGGATGTCCATGACCATGACCCCATGGCCTGCCATATCTAGGTGTGGACAGCACACTCACTGATGGAACACTGGAAGTACTGCCACTATGGGCTCGTGATCAGACGTGGCCACATTGGCTGACAGCAGATGATGTGGCTGACTGACACCCATGAGGATGCTGCTCCCCTCCCAGTAGAAGTTCCATCATAGACACTGCTTGTTCCATGAGAAACACCCCTTGTTCCATCACAAGCACCACTCTTTCTAATCTGTAATTCATCAGATCCAGTGAACTGCCAACACAGTGGAGGCAGTCATGCATGTTAGACTGTGCCACATCCACAACCCTGAGCATTTGTCTGAAGCCCCTACCGAACATGCCTGTGTCTCCATATGTTAAGTGGCATGGAAAATGACGCCTGCACCAGGTGGAAGAGGGCCAGCAGGCCCCCACCGAGTACCCCTATCAATCCTCCTGTGTGACACCTCATCCACAATTGCAAGAGGATATGGTCAGAGTCAACAGGCACTGAAGCTGCAGTAGCCACACTTCCCTGATCAATGTCCTCACTCTTTACCTGTCCAATATCTGTGGGATCACTGGACTGGGTAGGTGTAGGTCTACTGGCAGTGTCTGAAGAAAATGAAGAGGATGGTTGTATGTCAACCTCAGTGTCAGGTTCAGCCTCTGCATCCCCTTACTGTGCCTCACTTTGGCCATAATCATCATCAGAGTCTGCTGATACACTGACATCAGGTGGCACAGGGCCTGCACTCCTACTGTCATCATCACCTGTGATAAAAAGCAAGAAGCACAGGAATAAATTAATACCTGCACTACTATAGTGCAATATATGCTAACAAACTAACAGTGCTGCCAGTTATTACAGACAGTACAGCAATATCCACAAAAGGCCTGAGATCAACATCACACACTACAATATTTCTTTAAATTGCTCTGCAATACTGACATAAAAATGCTTGCCTTACCATCTGCAGATGAGATACTCCTCTGTAGTCCAGACAGCCCTCAGAGAAGTTAAGCAAGAGGTAAGGGCAACATCATCACAATTAACAGTAACACAGGGGGTAATACATTTGCCCCTTCATATGTGCATTAAGTTTAATGTCAACTAGAACATGACTGACAACTCCAACCTAAGCTTATCACTGTAGCGATCTTCAATTCCCCCCCCCAAAAAAAGACATGTGACTTGAATTAACTTATTAATTTCAGTTGTTTTATTATACGACAGTATTCAATTGTTCAGATAACAAAGCCTATCTGGAATCTCCTCCCTGGGACATGCTTGCTGTCTCGGAAGATGTTGCACCCACATCCATACATGCTGTCCTGTACTCTCCTGGGAGCTGTCTGGATCTCTTATATTCACCAGGAACTGTTCATTGGGGTTAGTGGTGTTCCTAGCAGGCCCTCCCCTGGTAGCCATTCAGTCACAGCCCAATACAGTCGCTCACCTGCATGCACTAATGGTCATGTCAGTGGCCCCATGGCACACCTTTTTGTATGTTCTGCCATGGCCATCCATGGCATTCACATTCTGCACCATTTGCTGCCATATTTGCATCTGGCGTGCCATATCTCCCTATTCCCTTTCCAGGGGAAAAGCACCATGTTGACAAAACCCATTCACAATTACTTGATTTCCCCCATCGGTGAAGGAGGGGGGGGTCTACGTAGATTGACATGGCTGAGTAACATACTTGTAGGTGGCCTAAATGAAGACAGACGTATAATACACATAAGTATCACATAACAACAAAATAACTGCTTCCAGATAAAACAGAAAAGGTAGCCAGTCTGTATTACAAACTGGAGAAACAGAAAACAGTCTACAGATGTGAAATACTAACAACAGGCATGATGCAAAACAAGGAGAATAACAAGAGCAACATATCCTTGTTTGTGCCATGACAGTAACTTACCTTTGCTCCCCTGCTCAAAAGAATTGTGCATTCTTGTATGTGCCATAACAGTAACTCATCTTTGCTCCACCCCATAAAATAACAGGCAAGGGATCCATTTTGCTAACAAAGCATCTTTGAAATGCTAAAAGTGCTACCAAATGACCTGTCCCTGAAACATTTGTGCATATTTATCACACAGCCACCAACAAAAGATCAGGCAAATGACTCATTTTGCTAACAAAACTTATTTGAAATGCTAAAAGTGCTATCAAAGGACCTGTCTCTGAAACATTTGCACATATTTATCACACAACATTCCATTTTTATATATTGTCAGTCATGTCTACCTCTGAAATGGCTTGACAAACATGCCCATGCCATCAGTACACTTCTAACCAATGCATACAGATAAAAGTGTAAAAGCCTTTACTTCACATTATTCTTAATACATTCCAGCATATGTAGTATGTAGGCGACAAAATGGGAGCATAACTGCTGAAGTTCATTACTCCTCTGTACACAAATATCCTGAAGAGAAAGCATTTTTTCAGTCTTCCAAACATATACAACTCTCCTCAACATCAGTTTGTCTAGCTGCACCTTTGCCTTTTTATAATGGTGTAGATTATTAATGGATTGCATCTGCCTTTGTCTGTGTTTCATAGATGCTAATTACAGCATAAGCAATCGCATTGCATGCTAATCAACCAATCCAACATGGTGAAGCTATTCTACAAGCTATAAAGCTTTCATGTAGACTCCATGCTGTTTTTCCTGCATATGTCAAAACTGTTGGAGTACAGACACAGCAAGTCTGCACAGACAGAATGTTAGGGGCTGCTGCTGCTTTAATCCATTTGTATGTACTAGAGATAAAGCCAGTGCTACAGGCCTAGGCTGAGATGGAGAAGAGTTTATAGGCTGCGTTTAACTTATCACAACCTACATGACATGAAAATTGTGGAGCACTACAGGGTGGACAGGGACACACTACAGGAACTCTGTGACCTTTGCTGCCCTCAACTCAGAGCAGAGCCAACCGAGGGGAACCTATCCTAGTGGAAACTAAGGTATGTGTAGACTTTAGAATATTAGCTACAGGTACCTTTCAGAGACCAACAGGAGACATGCTGGGGGTGTCACAGGCATTGGCATCCAGGATTCTCCACTAATTCCTGTATCCTATTCTCCAACATGCCAGTGAGCACATATATTTTCCCCAAAGCTCTGAGGAGAGGGCCAGAAATATGCAACAGTTCTGTTGGGTAGTGCACTACTCTGAAGTAGTGGGCACCATAGATTGCACTCATGTAGAAATTAAGACACCACCTAGGGAACAGGGTAGGCTTTACATTAACAGAAAGGGCTACCACTCTATCAACTGCCAAGTCATGTGTAATGCCAAGGGAATCATCTTGAACGTGTGTGCAGGCAACCCTGGCAGTTACCATGACTCACATATCTGGCACACCTCCCAATTGTACCAGATGTTTGCTGGCGGGTATATCCCACAGGCTCAATTACTGGGGGATGCAGGTTATGTACTGGAACTGTGGCTGATGACACCTATCAGAAATGCACACAGATCCACAGAAGAATGCCATACACGCTCAAACCAGAAATGTCACAGAGCATGTGTTTGAGCTGCTGAAGTCATGGTTCTGGTGCCTAGATACATCTGGGGAGCCCTGCAGTACAATCTATGGACATGTGCAAAAATCTTCACAGTATGAGCCATGCAACACAATATAATCCTGAGGAAACAGCTGTAGCAGGATCAGCAAGGGAAAGGAGCACACATCCTAACATCAATGCCAAGGTCACCACAGTCACAGTCAGATGAGGAGTCACAAGGAGAACCACCAGCTGTTTTGGGTGTAGACAGACATAGGCATGCTCAGTATGCCCTTGCTTTGGCCAAGAGACAATGCATAGCACACTCACTCACCAACTAGGGGCTTAAAACATTCCTTCTACTCACATACATATATCAACATTGATGCTAGACAACTCACACAGCCTTTACCTCCCCATGTATTGGCCATGTACTGCTTGCAACAGACAGTCAGCCCTGAAGTAACACTGTGGCAACTGCTGCATTTACAAGATAAGCCCTGAACCTGGAGTGTATAGTTTAATAATATTATGGCATATCATTGTATTTCATCACTTGGTATAATAAGCAAGTAAAAAGTGGGAGATTTGTACAGAAATTACCTTAATGCATGACACCAGAGACTTATTTATTGTATATGTGTGCATTAGTAAGTAGTAGGCCTCAGGCATCAAATATTCACACAGTCATACCTCTCAAAAATATTGATGATGACTGCATGCCCTCAATTTACCACCATATGTTTGTACTAGAAAATGATTAAAGGGAAAAGTTAGAAAGTAATGATACACATTGCAGTTTCTGACTTCACAACCCTCACAAGCTTAAACAACAGGCAGGATGCAAAACAAGGAAAGTAAGAAGAGCAGCATATCCTTGTTTGTGCCATAACAGTAACTTACCTTTCCTCCTGCCCCAGAAGAACAGCCCATTCTTGTATGTACCATAACAGCAACTCACCTTTGCTCACCTCCAAAAACAAACCATGTTTGTTTCCCCCTCGAAAGAACAGTGTTCCCTTGTATGTGCCATAACAGTAACTCGTTTTTGCTCCCCCCTCCAAAAGAGCATCCTATGCTTGTTTGTACCATCCAACCTGCCCTTCAGTTGCTGGCAACTGCATATCATATTATTCCCAGTTAATATACTCACACATTTTAAGGCTAATGATATAAAATGGCTTATACACTGCATGTGTCAGAGTACTGGTCAGATAACTGAAGAATGGCCAATAGACACAGAAAGGTGAGACAGACCTGTATATTTACAAGACATAATCTTAACAGGTTGTGTGATCACTAAGTGCACTATGTCCAAATATAATACATTTAATAAATCTACAATTAACAGTATACAGTTTGATAGTGTACATTCTGTTGCAATTGGTTGTGTGAAGAATGACTTCAGTTACCTGTTTGTGTGACAAAGAAGAATAAGGTATCCTTCCTGTTTTCTGAAGGTACATTGGAGTGAAAGTTGAAAGCCAGACATATGTAGAAATATCTCATGTGTACTAACATTTTCTACTGTGTATGTCATGTATGCTTTTCCTCATTTCAGATATTTCTCCTTTTTTCTACTGGATAAGTAGACCACCCAGAAAGTAGATAGCCAAAAATAGAAACCGGCTACATTCAAACAATGTTATTGCCTGTGGAAGCAGGTATAAGTGTAGGGCTGGAATGCAGATGGTCATTGGTTCTAATACAGTGTGTGCAGTTTTTGTTTTACTGTTGTGGCACTGCAGTTTATAGCAATGAACTGAAACATGAACAGCTCTTACTTCAACTCTCTTGTGTCAACAAGTGTTAGTGTAGGACTGTCATGCACATGGTCCTGGGTTCAAATACAGCATATTCCATCTACTTTTACTGTTGTTCAACTTCTCTTTATAGTCCCGTTTACTTATAACATTTGACATAGTGTAGCTGACATTAATTACATATATGAGGAGTGAGACATTAATATTGTGTCAGTTATTTCTTTATTTATTGATCTATGTATTATCACATTGATTATCAAATGTATGACTGTGGGTATACTGTATACTATATTCCTGTAAAAAATATTTCTGCTCTCTGGACTGCCATGATCTTCACATTTGTCAAACACACATGCACAACTACCTGTACATCAAATAGCTTTGGAATTGTACTGCTTGCCACTATTGCGCATTGCTTACCATCTTGTACCCTGGAGAACCATGTTTACATACTAGTGCGTGGTGCGCAACATTTTCAAACAGTGTGCACAATCCCAGTAAACATGATAACTGTAATTGGTGACAAATCATCTTTCTCCATTGCTCTTGATCCACGATAAACATGGCAGGCATTTATGGAAAGGGTGTGGGATTTAGGGCTTAGAGATGTGGTGTCCAGAAGTTCAAGACTTTTGTTGGACTCCTAGTGAAACTCCACAATGCTAGGTTGCTGAATGGCAACTATTCTGGGTCCCAGTATAAATCAGAGGCTTGGGATAGTTTCCCCCTCAAAAGAACAGTGTACCCTTGTATGTGCCATAACAGTAACTCACTTTTGCTCCCCCCTCCAAAAGAGCATCCCCTGCACTGGTGAAAAATGGAGGCATTATTCCAATGACATCTGCAGAAGGAAGAGGGGTACCCTCAATGCTTGGATCAAGGAATTTAGGATGGAGGACATCCCACATATGTGTAAGTATCAACTACAGAGTGTACTTGTAAGGCTTAAAAGCTGAATATAGGCAAGACTGATATTCATAACGGCATTCTGTTCTGTTTTTTCCACAGCTGCCATGGAGAGGAAAGGCAATGTTAGGACCCATGCCACTAGATTGGCAAGGAAAAGGGAGGCATGTGTTATTAGTGTTATTGTAGCATTAAAAGTTAAAGATAGCTTTTTTGGTATTTTATATAGTTGTATCAAGTTGAGCATGTATATATCAGCTGTAAAAGCAAGTATGCATGCATTAGCCTGTAGCACAAACAAAATAGCTTGTTTAGTGTTTTATACAGTTGTATCAAATTGAACATGTATATTCCAACTGTAAATGCAAGTATGCATATATTAGTTTGCAGCACAAACCAAGAGTACAATATTAGACTTTAGTTAGAAATGGCGGGTTCAAATACCATACTTCCCAACTATACAATAACTGTTAATTATTGAATTATATGTAATTTAAAGGTTTAAAGTAAAAGGTCTATACCAGTGGTACACATGCCCTGCTGTAAACTGTAATCTTGATAAATAGGTTTATAGGTTGGTACTAGGCTATCGGCCCTAGGGCCTATACAAGCCTAGCCATAACAATTCCCTGGCTATTTCTTCCCACACTATTTACTTCCCTGGACCCCTGTCTAGCAGGGTGACTGACGTGATCCCCGGGGTGAATTTCCTTTCTCCCATTCAATCATCAAGGTTCCTTTTGAAGAGGGCCAAAGAGGCACTCTGCTTGACATGTATGGGCAGTCTTTTCCAGAGTCTGGGGAGTCTCTGGGTCAGGAACCTATCCCTCCAGCATGTTTTGTTTATTGTGATGACAAGGTTTAGATCCCTGGAGCATGTGGCTCTGAGGAATTGGGATTTCTTTAAGTGTAGCATGTCCAACAGCTCTGGGTTTGACATGGCCTTGTATGTTAAGCAGAGATCGCCTCGGAGTAAATGATATGCGACAGAGTATAGCTGGAGTTTTTAAGGTGGTCAGCATAGGGCATCTGCTTTAGGTCTGTGATTCTTTTAGTGAGGTATTTCTGCGACCTTTCCAATTGTTGCAGATGATAATTTGAACACCTATATGTGTGATATATGCACATGTAGGGGAGTACTTGCCACAATCTGTAGTATAGTGTGCATCTGTTATGATCTGCTAGGCTTAAAAGTAATACGATATCTGCTAGGCAGTCTTAAGAGTAAAGGTTAAGATAATAGATTCATGTAAGTGTATTAATGCATTGTATGTTACATATGAAGGTACTAATCTTATATCTTTTTTCTCTTACCTTAACCCTTATCTGTCTCTTTTTTTTTTGTTTTGCTATTTTTTATGTGTTGTCAAAATGTGTCCATGTCATCCATGTGTACCACATTATGAAATGCTCCACAGCACAGCAGGGTAGGCCTACCCCACATAATCCACCTGTTCCCACTCCACCAAGCCCTGCAGCATTGCCCAGCATGTCTGGGAGTCAACATGACAGCTCCATCTCTGCTGCCCCTGCACTACCTGCCCCCCTCAGCTAGTTCTGCCCCAGAGGATAGGTCAGTTCTTCCCTCTGGGGGCCATGACAGGGGTGGAGAGTTTATCATCCATACTGAACTGCCAGGGATGATGCGTAGGGTTGTGCGCCGCACTGTTGGTGCATGCCTACACCAGATGGAAGGGCTGCTCTCCCTCATTTTACATATGACCAGTAGGAGGAGAAGGAGACATTGAGCACTCCAGCCAGTGGTGGAGTGAGGTGACAGTGATGACAGTCCTGTGGCTGAAGACTCGATTCTCATGGTCAACCAGCTTGATGTCCATGGGTCGTGGATGTCTCCACCCTCACTCCATCCATGGTGTCCACTGACCTCTTGCGTCCATCACTGTTCCTGTGTCTTATCTTGCTTGTCTTTGATGTCTGAATTTGCTTCCTCACTTACTCAACTTACAAGACCCAGACATACCTATGTCTCTTCTTCAACATTCCTCTTTCTCTCTCAAAAAAAAAAAAACAAATGGGCACCTGTCCCACAAAAAAAAAATATTCCGTACATAGCTCTCCATTTCACAGATGTGTCTTCTTGACACATTTAATTCAGTTCAATTGGCTATACAACATGGTTGTGTTGTGGTCACCCCTCACTCTGGAAGTGACATTCCAAATTCAGCTAGTATTCTACATATATTATCAATTTTCACTGTTGAAGAAATTGATTGCTATGATTCTTTCCTACCTCCCTCCTGCACATTCTTGTATTGCTTTCCATTTGCTCTCCTTCTGCTTGATCCCCATTTCACCACTGCCCTATCTTCCCCATTTCTTTTCTTTAATGCATTACTGTGCAATGGTGTGCATTGCACACCAACCTGAACCAATAGAAAAGCAAAAGTAGTTAAAAGTATTAGATATAGTTGCATTCAAACCCAGTACCATCTGGCCCCAAAAAGGAATGTATCACTGCATTAACACCTGCTGCCGCAGAGTCAGATAAGCAGCAGCTGTATTCCACAGACTCAGTACCAACTATCAGAGTTTAGCAATGCTGCCACTGGAAGAGTTACATAACATTCTCTTATGTAGTAGTCACTCTTAAGGTCTCTGTTTGTCCCCATCGCTCAGCGCTGCACAAACAAGATAAACATAACCAAACCTTTCATTATTTCTCCATTGCCCATGATTGAACTAAGCCCACATCACGCAAACAATAGCCAAAAAATAATAAAATAATTATAAAAAAAACTGACAGAGAAAACACAATTTGCACATGACAATATCCCTGGCTGTGTTCTACATGAATTACAAAGTGAACTGGTACCACATCTGTGTGCTTTGTTCACTCACAGCCTCACCTCAGGCTTTGTCCCTACTGAATGGCATACTGCAAGAGTCATCCCTCTCCATAAACAAGAAGCAACTGCAGACTGTGGAAACTATTGCCCCATTAGCCTGATGAGTCTGATATGTAAGGCTATGGACCACATCATCATGGACCTAATTAACAAGGATATAGGGAATATCCAAAGTCTAGATCCCACACAATTTGGTTTTGTGAAAGGTTGATCATGCCTGCTCAACCTGGTTGAATTCTTTGAGTCAGTCAGCAGAGCGGTGGATGAAGGTAAGGCAGTTCATATAGCCTACCTTGATCTGGCCAAGGCCTTTGATACCATTCCTCACTCAGGAATTATTGATAAACCTAGCAAACTAGGCATCAACCCCTATATCATTAGGTGGGTTGCAAACTGGATCACAGATAGAACCCACAGTGTGAAAGTAGCAGACTCCAAGTCAGACTGCCAACCAGTCATGAGTGGAGTCCCACAGGGATCAGTCCTGGGTCCTCTCCTGTTTGGCTTCTTCTTCTCAGAAGTCCAGGCCAACATGGAGGGATTCTGGCTGACCAAATGTACAGATGACTGCAAGCTGGGAGCCATTATTAATTCCCCAAGTGATGCAGACATCCTACAGAAAGGCCTCACTGAGACCAATGACTGGTGTCAAAACCATGGCCTTAAGCTTAATGCCAAAATATGTGTCATCTTCCCCTTTGGGAAAACCTCAATTCCCACTAACTACCCCATCGATGGGAGTCCACTGAACACTGAAGGCATTATAAGAGATCTGGGGACACAGGTTGCCAGCAACCTTTCCTTCGACCACCACATTGCCACTGTGGTCAGAAAGTCCTTCTACGTGGCACATCTCATTACCAAGGGTTTTGCAACCAGGAAGAAAGAGATAATCATTTCTCTCTACTCTTCCCTCATTAGACCAATCATAGAGTATAATGCCCCATTTGGCATGTACCCCACTAGGCACCTGCAACAGCTGGAAAGGCCACAAAAGTACCTCACAAAGAGGATCCTATGCCTTAAACACGTCCTATATGGAAAGACTCAAAAAACTCCAGCTATTCTCTGTCTCATATCGTCTACTAAGAGGCGATCTCTGCTTGACTTACAAAGCCATGTCTGACCCAGCTCTGTTAGAAATGCTACATCTAAAGAAATCCCAATCCCTCCACACTACATGCTCCAGAGACCTCAACCTCATTACCACAATCAACAGAACATGCTGGAGGAACAGGTTCATAACCCAGAGACTGCCCATGCTCTGGAACAGACTTCCCATACATGTCAAGCAGAGCACCTCATGAGCCCTCTTCAAGAGAAATCTTGATGAGTCGATGGGGAATAGAAAGTCCCCCCAGGGGATCACTCCACTGACTCTACTTGATAGAGGCACTGGGAACTAATGACGGGTGGTACAATGCCAGGGCACTACTATGGGCTAGGCTTGTATAGGCCCCAGGGCCATTAGCCTAATACACACCTATGAACCTATGAAATGAAGGGGAGGTTAGATGTTAATGAAATAGAATCTGTGAATTTAGTGCTGCTTACTTGCATTTTCAACCTTGATAGACGTACATGTAACACATTGTAAGTCTAACGTGACACACCCACCAGATGTAAGCATTCACAGTTGCCATCCATTGAACACAAACACTGAGGGAGTGCCTGCACTATGTTTATATCTGTATATGGATCCACTTTACTAGGATTCGGCAATTCTAATGAGTTCAGACCTCATTTGCATCTTCATCATGATGACAGCCCTGAATCTACACCAGAAGGCAACAGTGTAGCTAGGGAAACTGAAGGGGATCCAGACTGTTTATGTGTTGAAAACAGAGGAGTACTCATTTTAAGATGATATGCCTGCATTTCATCAGCTACACATTGCATATGCTGACATCTAACTATGAATAGTTTGTTTAATATTTTTATATTTATTTTGATTAGCACACACTTTTACACTTCTGTCTGCATCACTTACAAGTGTACTGTTCATTCGCGGGTGGGGGAGCAAACCGTATTTGTGCTATTGCACAAAAAAGGATTTATGTTGCTATTGTTGCTCACCTTTTGTTGCGTCCAGCCTGCTGTCAAATTTTAAGGTCAGTTCTGTACAAATCTCACAACTTTTACTTTTTATTCTGTCCGTGTAGATTCCTTTCCATGTCTGTTTTCCAAAAGTCTTTGAATTCACTAGGAACACCAGCATGGAGTCTACACTGTTGCTTTATAGCTTGTTGAATAGCTGCAATGTGTTGCCTTGGTTGATTAGCATGCAATTCAGCTACTTATGCAGTCTTTAGCATGCTGCAGCATTTACTTTGTTTGTGAGGGCATGCACTCCTCTACACAGTGCTTACTAAAATTAAAAGTTTCCACTCTTATATGTGCGTTGCACCATGAGGTGCACAGGATACAAAAAACACTGTATAGGCTTTATTGAATCCCACCAAATATGTACAATTGGAAAGATGACCTTTTTCTCACCTGTATAGATAATAGATTTACAGAGTCAACCAGAGAAGGGTGGAATGTTTTAAACTATATTTTTGATATATCCAAGAAGCAGAGGATTTACAAACTGGCTGTACAATACATCCCAGGTAAGAAAAGAGAAATCACAGAAACTCACACACGCAAACACAAATGGAATGTTTCTTTGGGATATGACTTGGGAATCTTCTTTTATAGATATGATGTATGACTGAAACTTTTCTCAACTGGTAGTAGAAGCCACGAGGGAACAATATTTTGGATCTAATATTGTTTAATAAACATGATTTAATCTCATAAGTTGTTGTGCCAATTCCTTTAGTAAATTTCAGCTACAACTCAATCTATTTTAAGATGATCAGCAATTATTTTCTACCTGTCAGGAAAGACATTTTTATGCTATAGAGATGTTAAACAAGGGTGGGTTTTTGCATAAATTGATAAATGTGGACTGGAATAGGGAAATTCTAAACCTGGCTGGGGAGAGCGTGGATGACTGATGGTCAGAAATATTTGTGTGACAGCTTTAGAGAAAACAAGTAAAGTAAAAAAAAGGTGGATGGTCTAATAAACCTTTCTGAAATAGACATTTAATTGGACTACTGAAAAAAGGTACTGCTATACAATTCAATAACACATAGTACAATACACAACAAAATGTTTAAATAATGCAGCCAAAATGTTGAAAAATAACTGAGTATGAAAAAATAAGCATTTGAAGAATCTATCATTAAGACTACTGATTTAAAAAAATTCTTTAAGTATGGCAATGCTAAGAAATCAGATCATGATATAGAGGTTATCACATAAAAACAAGACAGTAATTAATAAATATACTATTATTACAGAGCTATTTATTGACTATTTTGTAAGATTTTTCTTCCAAAGCATTTTAAAGTCAGTTCAGCAGGATTTTATTAATTCTGATCTAGAATGTCCTTATATTTCTTTTGATATTGTGAAGAATGCTTTATTTAAATTTAAAGGGGATTGTTCAATGGGTCTTAATCTTATTTCAGATAAATTAGCTCAAGAAATGTCCAAATGCATGTCACTTCCTCTATTAAAGATTTTTGATAGCCATTTTTTAGTGATACGGTCCCAAATGATTGGACGAAATCATACATTGTTCACATTTTAAGGCTGATGATAGGCATCAAGTTTCAAGCTGTAGACCTATACGTTTGACTTCAGTCATTAGTAAAAGTTTTGAGAGATGGTTATTACATTTAATCAGAGAAAATAAATATGGCATAGAAATAAATGACAGTTATTGAGTATATTTTAACATTTTGTACTTTGTGGAAAATATTGTAACTATCGATTCAGTGCAACAGAGATATACTAAAAGAAATACATTTATGGAAAAATTAATGTATGAAGAAAAAATAAAGCATCTAAATCTTTAGATTATTATTTAGAGGTTAGTAAGAGGTAAATTGTGCCTAGCATTTAGGATTTCTAGATAAAGTGTTAAGGGAAGAGATATGTCTTTTACTAAAAGATCAACCTGTAGGAAAGAGAAAAAAATGGAATTTTGTTCAGAGGAAAAATTAACAGAACTTGCAAAAGAGATGGTTTTATTACCCAAAGTATATCAATATTGCAGAGCATTCTTTCCATAAGGATTAGGCATCAGAAACCTTAACAATTTTTAAAATTTAACTTTACAATTATGTTGGAGAGAACAAGTTCTTCTGTAATACTCAGGCAACTATCATATTAAAGGTCTAGCTGACAAATGGAGGTTAGGGATTAAGTAGGTCCAGATGAAATGTAAGCTGAGGCCTAGGCATGCCCTCCATAACTAGTTACTGTTGCAGTACATACTAGGTCCAGTAATGGAGATGTCATTACTTTTCTGGAGAGGAATGAAAATGCCCCCCCCCCCAGCAGGCACCCCTTTGAATCACCACTGTTGGCCAGCAGCATTTACAGCAGTTGGTGGCAGGTGAGATGGAGTGACATCATGATAATTGTCTTAGCCATATAGATCAACTCTTAGAGTGAAACTCAGATTCACATGTCTGCAATACACTGCCATTGTGCCACCAGACTGTGAGCAGACATCCTATCAGCCACATGTAATGATCAGCTGGCAATGGTTCTGTGTCGGTTTCCATGTAGGCCAGACTGACATATCCACCCCGTGCAGGCTGCACAATACAATATCCTTTTCTTTGAGCTCTCCCTTCCTACATTGTCTTGCCATATACCTTGGTATATGGTATAACTTGAGCCATCATCATTTCTCCATCCCCTGTAAGTACATATGTAGCTCTTCTAACCCAACCTCATGTGTATACACCCATCCTGTTTGACTGTACTGACCCATGTTAATCTTTTTGTGCCAGCAAACTTTCTTACTCCGTCTTCACAACTAGTTTCCACTTCCTTTACATTTCATATCCCTCAACACTTTTTCTTTAGCTCTATTCCCAGACCAAAATATGATCCCAGCTTCGCATCTCCATTGCTGCACTCACATATGTGCTATCTTTCTGTATCTTCCTCTGTTTGCTGTCATCTCCTTTATTCCTGTCCTATACATTCTTTTTTGTATCCATTTTGCTACTGACAGGGTTGGCCATACGCACTGACCCCAGTGCTAAACAACATTCTTTTGTTGAATTTTTCTGTGGCACTTTGTGCGGCACTTAGAGCTGCATTGCTGCACACAAACAAGTGCTACAGTTCTCTAATTTATAAGAGACACTGACAAAGTACCACAGGATCCTCACTAGCAGGCACACTGCCATACATCTATCTCTCAGCAGTTGATATCTATTATTGAGAAATATGACACCTGTAGTATTAGCAGGCTACCATATAGCTCTCATATGCAAGCAGTTGCTAGCACTGCACAATGCTGAGTACTGTGAGATCTGAGCTACTAGGTGCTCTACTGTACACCTCGTATATCTGAACAGTTCACACTCATATGCGGTTTTGAATAGCATGGGATCTGTGCTGCTTACAAAGAGCACTGCTTAGAGTATCACACACAGTACAGATGGTTTCTTAGGTGTGTGCCCATCTCACTGTTACATGCTTAATGACTGTTATTGCACAGGGCTGTGCAGATTATGGTATTTTAGTCAACTACCAAAAGATTATACCTGGTGGACCTTGAGATCAAACCAGTCTTCATGATTAAAGCAATATAAAAGCATATAGTTATATAGTGGATTAATTTTTGCTAGAATGTAGTATATGTAATTTGACTTAAGATTTTCCCAGCTAGACTCAAACTGTAAAATGCAATCTTCTTTGTAAGTGCAATCAGACTGAATGCAGAAATGCAGATATTATAATTCTCATGTGGTTAGGTACTGTCTAGTCTATACTGATTCATAAGTTGTCCTAAACTGTGTAACGTTTTCAGTCAGATGACTTATCACAGACAGAAAGAGAGCATTCATAGTTGTAGTTACTGTATCAGTCTGCCAGAATGCCTGTTTTGGTCTTTTAGGTTAGCCTTCAATCCTGGATGCATGATGCCTTTTTCTAATGATCTTTCTTTTCATATGACATATCCAAGGTTTGGAATGTGAAGTCATGTCATTGAAGTTTCCAGAGACTTCATAGGTTTTATCTTCTCCACACAGAATAGTTTATTTTTCAGATATGCCATGGTATATACAGTATTATTTGCAAAAAACATGTAATTATTAAGTGTCAATTTGCTTCCTGTTTTGTTCCTTCCCTACCCGTTTTTTTGCATCCATGTAGCATTACTGAAAATTTCATAAGCTGGGCAAGTCAAATCTTCATCCTCAAAGATATATTTTTGCAGCTGAAGATCTACTCTAAATCCCTCATGGCTATTTTGTCAAGAGAGATTCGTTATTACACTTCTTCATTGTCCCTCATTTCATTATTGATTACTGATTGTTCATCCAAGCAGGCTGAAATTGTCTACTATTTCTATTTGTTATCTATCCAGAATAATTTTGTTAATTTTACCAACTGACAGACCTTTCCGCTTCTTCATGCTGAGGTGCAAACCCATTTCAAGACTATATTACTTAATCTCAAGCGGCAGATATTTACAGATCATATTTACTTCAGTCAATAAAGTGATATCATTATATTGAAAGTTAAGCATACACTAAGGGCCAGATTCAATAAAGCCTACACTAAGTGTACACAATATGTAGTCAATAAAATTCCTATTACATTTTTTGTGCTTTCTAGTCACTCAGAAAGATTAAACTAACAGAAAACGAAGCACAAAGTAAGCAACCAAGTAAATAAAATAACCAGCTGAAAGCGAGATGAACAGCACTAGAGTAATAGCGTAATCAGTAGTTTAATTTCCGCTTTCGTCAGTGGACTTCATCAGAATACAAAATCAACACAGTTCAAAGCATTTAAATACCACAGCAATTAATGTGCAAATTAATCAATCAAACCACAATTGATTAAATATTTAAAACATATAAAAAACAAAAAAACATCGTTCATCTAATGTTAAAAAAATCTATAGGAACGAGTTCCTTATTAATCTGCAATTTTCTATACTTTAAAAAGCATTTGATGTTAATATAATCATTCAAGCCAGGAGACTTGTCAGCGTTAAGTTTAATCTGCCATATGGTTTCACGCTGCTCTACAAAATTCTTATAATCTCCTGCTCTAAGGTCAGAAACTACCACTTCCAAGACAGAAAATAAAAATTTTTTGTGTGAACTACAAATTTTTGAGTGTTTGTAAAGAGCGTTGTTCTCATCCTTTGTTTTGATACTATAAAGGTGTTCTCTAATCCTGATGTTCAAACTATGGGTGGTCATGCCGATGTAAAAGGCAGGACAACCCGAACATTGACTTATATATATCACCCCCTTGGTTTTGCAGTTAACATAGCCAGGAACCCTAAAAGTGTGGTCAATATTTTCTATTCTTATGTAAGGTCCCTCTGAAATAAATCGACACATGTTGCAACTACGGCAACAATGCATCCCAGTGTCAGTGGAGCCAAAATTCGAAACCATTGAAGATTTACTTTCCAGGATCCCTTTTAAATTATTATGGCTCCTGAATACAAATGAGGGAATACCACCCAAGGTCTTTCTCATCTCTTCATTGCCCTCAATAATTTTCCAATTATCTATTATTGCTTGTCTAATTAGAGAACTATCGGTACTGGTCTCCAAGGAACACGTAAGGCGTGTTTCAAACTCCTTATTTCTGTCTCCTTTCCAAACCTCACCCTCTGTTGAAATAGGGAAGTCCATAATTGGTCTAAAAATACTTGAGCGTTTCTGTAGAATTTCATCCTTAGTAATGCATAATTTGTTTAAATCGTACCCCCTCTCATCAAATAAAAGTATTATTGTGTTAAATTCCTCAAGTAAATCATTCTGTTTAGATGCCATCCTACTTGCCCTAATAAATTGTCCACGCGGAACATTCTTAATTACATGCCGAGGGTGGTTACTAGAGTGGTGTAAGTACCCGTTTGTAAAGGTCTCTTTACGGTAGATTTTACTGTGTAACCGTCCGTCTTGTTCATCCCAATATAAAAGAATGTCCAAAAAATTCACTCTTGTTCCCACAACACCCATGGTGAACTTCAAGAATTCAGAGGAATCATTAATCTCTACAAACAACTTAATCACTGTGGACAAATTTCCTTCAATAACAAAAAAACAAATCGTCAATGTATCGGCAGAAAAATTTGATATTAAATTTCTGCTTCAAAGTGCATATCACTTCCTGTTCCCACCAGGCCATAACTAGATTAGCAAATACAGGGGCGGCAGAAGACCCCATAGCCACCCCTTTTCTCTGCCTGTAATATAACTTGTCAAAAAGAAAAATGTTGTTTTCTAAAATCAATTCCAAAAACAACCTGATGGTGGAAACAAAACCAGTCGTGAATCTTCCGCCCTTTTTGGTCAAAAAATCACAAACTGCTTCAATTCCTTCACAGTGAGGAATACAAGTGTACAAAGAAATAACGTCAACAGTGAAAATAATGTGTTTTAATGGATCAAAACCTTGTTCATGTATATAACTGCCAAACTTACTCAAAAAATGCCAAGAATCCTTGACAAAAGATAGTTCTTCACTTAGAACAGGGCTCAAAATAGCATCAGCCACAAGGGAAATACCCTCAGTAACTGAATGAGGACTTGAAACTATAGGTCTTAAAGGGGGATCTTTGATATTCTTGTGGGTTTTGGGTATCCCAAAAATCACTCCTA